>NC_053027.1:31326876-31460337 GCF_003073215.2 Triticum urartu
CAACGTAACCATTTACGATGAGCTCTTTGTCACCTCCATATATGAGAAACATATCCTTAGCCCTTTTTAGGTATTTCAGGATGTTCTTGACCGCTGTCCAGTGATCCACTCCTGAATTACTTTGGTACCTCCCTGCTAGACTTATAGCAAGACACACATCAGGTCTGGTACACAGCATTGCATTGCATACATGATAGAGCCTATGGCTGAAGCATAGGGAACATCTTCATTTTCTCTCTATCTTCTGCATTGGTCGGGCGTTGAGTCTTACTCAATTTCACACCTTGTAACACAGGCAAGAATCCTTTCTTTGCTTGATCCATTTTGAACTTTTTCAAAACTTTGTCAAGGTATGTGCTTTGTGAAAGTCCAATTAAGCGTCTTGATCTGTCTCTATAGATCTTAATGCCCAATATGTAAGCAGCTTCACCGAGGTCTTTCATTGAAAAACTCTTATTCAAGTATCCCTTTATGCTATCCAGAAATTCTATATCAATTCTGATTAGTAATATGTCATCTACATATAATATCAGAAATGCTACAGAGCTCCCACTCACTTTCTTGTAAATACAGGCTTCTCCAAAAGTCTGTACAAAACCAAATGCTTTGATCACACTATCAAAGCGTTTATTCCAACTCCGAGAGGCTTGCACCAGTCCATAAATGGATCGCTGGAGCTTGCACACTTTGTTAGCTTCCTTTGGATCGACAAAACCTTCCGGCTGCATCATATACAACTCTTCTTCCAGAAATCCATTCAGGAATGCAGTTTTGACATCCATCGGCCAAATTTCATAATCATAAAATGCGGCAATTGCTAACATGTTTCGGACAGACTTAAGCATCGCTACGGGTGAGAAGGTCTCATCGTAGTCAATCCCTTAAACTTGTCGAAAACCTTTTGCGACAAGTCGAGCTTTGTAGACAGTAACATTACCGTCAGTGTCAGTCTTCTTCTTGAAGATCCATTTATTCTCAATTGCTTGCCGATCATTGGGCAAGTCAACCAAAGTCCATACTTTGTTCTCATACATGGATCCCATCTCAGATTTCATGGCTTCAAGCCATTTTGCGGAATCTGGGCTCACCATCGCTTCTCCATAGTTCGTAGGTTCATCATGATCTAGTAGCATGACTTCCAGAACAGGATTACCGTACCACTCTGGTGCGGATCTTACTCTGGTTGATCTACGAGGTTCGGTAGCATCTTGTTCTGAAGTTTCATGATCATCATCATTAGCTTCCTCACTAATTGGTGTAGGTGTCACAGAAACTGGTTTCTGTGATGTAATACTTTCCAATAAGGGAGCAGGTATAGTTACCTCATCAAGTTCTACTTTCCTCCCACTCACTTCTTTCGAGAGAAACTCCTTCTCTAGAAAGTTTCCAAATTTAGCAACAAAAGTCTTGCCTTCGGATCTGTGATAGAAGGTGTATCCAATAGTTTCCTTTGGATATCCTATGAAGACACATTTCTCCGATTTGGGTTCGAGCTTATCAGGTTGAAGCTTTTTCACATAAGCATCGCAACCCCAAACTTTCAGAAACGACAACTTTGGTTTCTTGCCAAACCACAGTTCATAAGGCGTCGTCTCAACGGATTTTGATGGTGCCCTATTTAACGTGAATGCGGCCGTCTCTAGAGCATAACCCCAAAACGATAGCAGTAAATCAGTAAGAGACATCATAGATCGCACCATATCAAGTAAAGTACGATTACGATGTTTGGACACACCATTACGCTGTGGTGTTCCGGGTGGCGTGAGTTGCGAAACTATTCCGCATTGTTTCAAATGTACACCAAACTCGTAACTCAAATATTCTCCTCCACGATCAGATCATAGGAATTTTATTTTCCTGTTACGATGATTTTCAACTTCACTCTGAAATTCTTTGAACTTTTCAAACGTTTGAGACTTATGTTTCATTAAGTAGATATACCCATATCTGCTTAAGTCATCTGTGAAGGTGAGAAAATAACGATATGTGGCCACGAGCCTCAACATTCATCGGACCACATACATCTGTATGTATGATTTCCAACAAATCTGTTGCTCTCTCCATAGTACCGGAGAACGGTGTTTTTGTCATCTTACCCATAAGGCACGGTTCGCAAGTACCAAGCGATTCATAATCAAGTGGTTCCAAAAGTCCATCAGTATGGAGTTTCTTCATGCGCTTTACACTGATATGACCCAAACAGTAGTGCCACAAATAAGTTGCACTATCATTATCAACTCTGCATCTTTTGGCTTCAACATTATGAATATGTGTCACTACTATCGAGATTTAATAAGAATAGACCACTCTTTAAGGGTGCATGACCATAAAAGATATTACTCATATAAATAGAACAACCATTATTCTCTGATTTAAATGAATAACTGTCTCGCATCAAACAAGATCCAGATATAATGTTCATGCTTAACGCTGGCACCAAATAACAATTATTTAGGTCTAATACTAATCCCGAAGGTAGATGTAGAGGTAGCGTGCCGACCGTGATCACATCGACTTTGGAACCATTTCCCACGCGCATCGTCACCTCGTCCTTAGCCAATCTTCGCTTAATCCGTAGTCCCTGTTTCGAGTTGCAAATGTTAGCAACAGAACCAGTATCAAATACCCAGGTGCTACTGCGAGCATTAGTAAGGTACACATCAATAACATGTATATCACATATACCTTTGTTCACCTTGCCATCCTTCTTATCCGCCAAATACTTGGGGCAGTTCCGCTTCCAGTGACCAGTCTGCTTGCAGTAGAAGCACTCAGTTTCAGGCTCAGGTCCAGATTTGGGTTTCTTCTCTTGAGTAGCAACTTGCTTGCTGTTCTTTTTGAAGTTCCCCTTCTTCTTCCCTTTGCCCTTTTTCTTGAAACTAGTGGTCTTGTTGACCATCAACACTTGATGCTCCTTCTTGATTTCTACCTCCGCAGCTTTCAGCATTGCGAAGAGCTCGAGAATAGTCTTATTCATCCCTTGCATATTATAGTTCATCACGAAGCTCTTGTAGCTAGGTGGCAGTGATTGGAGAATTCTGTCAATGACGCAATCATCTGGAAGATTAACTCCCAATTGAATCAAGTGATTATTATACCCAGACATTTTGAGTATATGCTCACTGACAGAACTGTTCTCCTCCATCTTGCAGCTATAGAACTTATTGGAGACTTCATATCTCTCAATCCGGGCATTTGCTTGAAATATTAACTTCAACTCCTGGAACATCTCATATGCTCCATGACGTTCAAAACGTCGTTGAAGTCCCGACTCTAAGCCGTAAAGCATGGCACACTGGACTATCGAGTAGTCATCAGCTTTGCTCTGCCAGACGTTCATAACATCTGGTGTTGCTCCAGCAGCAGGCCTGGCACCCAGCGGTGCTTCCAGGACGTAATTCTTATGTCCAGCAATGAGGATAATCCTCAAGTTACGGACCCAGTCCGTGTAATTGCTACCATCATCTTTCAATTTTGCTTTCTCAAGGAACGCATTAAAATTCAACGGAACAACAGCACCGGCCATCTATCTACAATCAAACATAAACAAGCAAGATACTATTAGGTACTAAGTTCATGATAAATTTAGGTTCAATTAATCATATTACTAAAGAACTCCCACTTAGATAGACATCCCTCTAATACTCTAAGTGATTACGTGATCCAAATAAACTAAACCATGTCCGATCATCACGTGAGATGGAGTAGTTTCATTGGTGAACATCACTATGTTGATCATATCTACTATATGATTCACGCTCGACCTTTCGGTCTCCGTGTTCCGAGGCCATATCTGTATATGCTTGGCTCGTCAAGTATAACCTGAGTATTCCGCGTGTGCAACTGTTTTGCACCCGTTGTATTTGAACGTAGAGCCTATCACACCCGATCATCACGTGGTGTCTCAGCACGAAGAACTTTCGCAACGGTGCATACTCAGGGAGAACACTTCTTGATAATTAGTGAGAGATCATCTTAAAATGCTACCGTCAAACAAAGCAAGATAAGATGCAAAAAAGATAAACATCACATGCAATCAATATAAGTGATATGATATGGCCATCATCATCTTGTGCTTGTGATCTCCATCTTCGAAGCACCGTCATGATCACCATCGTCACCGGCGCGACACCTTGATCACCATCGTAGCATCGTTGTCGTCTCGCCAATCTTATGCTTCCACGACTATCGCTACCGCTTAGTGATAAAGTAAAGCATTACAGCGCAATTGCATTGCATACAATAAAGCGACAACCATATGGCTCCTGCCAGTTGCCGATAACTTGGTTACAAAACATGATCATCTCATACAATAAAATTTAGCATCATGTATTGACCATATCACATCACAACATGCCCTGCAAAAACAAGTTAGACGTCCTCTACTTTGTTGTTGCAAGTTTTACGTGGCTGCTACGGGCTTAAGCAAGAACCAATCTTACCTACGCATAAAAACCACAACGATAGTTTGTCAAGTTGGTGCTGTTTTAACCTTCGCAAGGACCGGGTGTAGCCACACTCGGTTCAACTAAAGCTGGAGAAACTAACACCCGCTAGCCACCTTTGTGCAAAGCACGTCGGGAGAACCGGTCTCGCGTAAGCGTACGCGTAATGTCGGTCCGGGCCGCTTCGTCCAACAATACCGCCGAACCAAAGTATGACATGCTGGTAAGCATTATGACTTATATCGCCCACAACTCACTTGTGTTCTACTCGTGCATATAACATCAACACATAAAACCTAGGCTCGGATGCCACTGTTGGGGAACATAGTAATTTGAAAAAAATTCCTATGCACACACAAGATCATGGTGATGCATAGCAACGAGAGGGAAGAGTGTGATCTACGTACCCTTGTAGACCGACAGCGGAAGCGTTATGACAATGCGGTTGATGTAGTCATACGTCTTCACGGCCCGATCAATCAAGCACTGAAACTACGGCACCTCCGAGTTCTAGCACACGTTCAACTCGATGACGATCCCCGGACTCCGATCTAGCAAAGTGTCGGGGAAGAGTTCCGTCAGCATGACGGCGTGGTGACAATCTTGATGTTCAACTGTCGTAGGACTTCGCCTAAGCACCACTACAATATTATCGAGGTATATGGTGGAAGGGGGCACCGCACACGGCTAAGAAAACGAACACGAGGATCAACTTGTCTGTCTAGGGGTGCCCCCTGCCCCCGTATATAAAGGAGAAAGGGGAGGAGGCCGGCCGGCCCTATTGGCGCGCCAAGGAGGAGTCCTCCTCCTAGTAGGAGTAGGACTCCTACTAGGAGTGGGAAAGGAAGTGGGGAGGGAGAAGGAAAGGGGGGCGCCGCCCCCCCTCTCCTAGTCCAATTCGGACCAAGGGGGGAGGAGGCGCGCGGCCCACCCTGGCTGCCCTTCTCTCTCTCCACTAAGGCCCATATGGCCCATTACTTCTCCCGGGGGGTTCCGGTAACCCTCCGGCACTCCGGTTTTCTCCGAAATCACCCGGAACACTTCCGGTGTCCGAATATAGCCGTCCAATATATCAATCTTTATGTCTCGACCATTTCAAGACTCCTCGTTATGTCCATGATCACATCCGGGACTCCGAACTAACTTCGGTACATCAAAAACTCATAAACTCATATATTTGTCATCGAAACCTTAAGCGTGCGGACCCTACGGGTTCGAGAACAATGTAGACATGACCGAGACATATCTCCGGTCAATAACCAATAGCGGAACTTGGATGCTCATATTGGCTCCCACATATTCTACGAAGATCTTTATCGGTCAGACCGCATAACAACATACGTTGTTCCCTTTGTCATCGGTATGTTACTTGCCCGAGATTCGATCGTCGGTATCTCAATACCTAGTTCAATCTCGTTACCGGCAAGTCTCTTTACTCGGTACGTAATACATCATCTCGCAACTAACTCATTAGTTGCAATGCTTGCAAGGCTTGTGTGATGTGCATTACCGAGAGGGCCCAGAGATACCTCTCCGACAATGGGAGTGACAAATCCTAATCTCGAAATACGCCAACCCAACATTTACCTTTGGAGACACCTGTAGAGCTCCTTTATAATCACCCAGTTACGTTGTGACGTTTGGTAGCACACAAAGTGTTCCTCCGGCAAACGGGAGTTGCATAATCTCATAGTCATAGGAACATGTATAAGTCATGAAGAAAGCAATAGCAACATACTAAATGATCGGGTGCTAAGCTAATGGAATGGGTCATGTCAATCACATCATTCTCCTAATAATGTGATCCCGTTAATCAAATGACAACACATGTCTATGGTTAGGAAACATAACCATCTTTGATTAACGAGCTAGTCAAGTAGAGGCATACTAGTGACGTTTAGTTTGTCTATGTATTCACACAAGTATTATGTTTCCGGATAATACAATTCTAGCATGAATAATAAACATTTATCATGATATAAGGAAATAAAATAATAACATTATTATTGCCTCTAGGGCATATTTCCTTCACTCCTTCCTTCCCCCTCCTAGTAGGACTAGGAAAGGAGGATTCCTACTCCTACTAGGAGGAGGATTCCTCCCCCCTTGGCGTGCCTAGAGAGGCCGGCCGGCCTCCCCTCCCTCCTTTATATACATGGGAAGGGGGCACCCTAGAACTCGCAAGTTGATCATTGATCTTTTAACTGTGTGCGGTGCCCCCCTTCACCATAATCCACCTCGGTCATATCATAGCGGTGCTTAGGCGAAGCCCTGTGTCGGTAGCATCATCATTACCGTAATCACGCCGTCATGCTGACGGAACTCTCTCTCGAAGCTCTGCTGGATCGGAGTTCGTGGGACGTCACCGAGCTGAACGTGTGCTGAACTCAGAGGTGCCGTACGTTCGGTACTTGGATTGGTCGGATCATGAAGACGTACGACTACATCAACCGCGTTCTCATAACGCTTCCGCTTACGGTCTACGAGGGTACGTGGACGACACTCTCCCCTCTCGTTGCTATGCATCACCATGATCTTGCGTGTGCGTAGGAAATGTTTTGAAATTACTGTGTTTCCCAACATAGAGAACAACTCAATGCAGTTGTTTGTAATTATGCCTGGAGAAATAAATTCCCATTCGCAATGGTAGTAAATGGATAGCATGCACATTCTGATCATTGTCCACTTGTGCTTGACACTGAGTATTATGATGGTGATAAGCTTAAGTGATAGGTAGGAGGTATGAATTTTGAAGCTCGATTACTACAGGAAGATATTGTAAATGCGATAGAAATTCCGAGTAGACTATATCAAAAAGTTTAAGAAAGAATTAGAAAAACTGAAATGCGGTCAAGTTATAATTGAGACAATAGCATGACCAAAGGAGGTCCAGATCTTTGTGGAAAATTTGTTGGATCAGGAAGAAATATACTGTTTACAAAGAGCAAGAGCCAATTGGCTCATGCATGGAGATATAGAAACACATCATTTTTTCGTAAAGCAGCTACAACAAGGAAGGACATCAAATTAAGAAACTTCAAGATGATTGTTGAAATTGGAAGCAAGGTACAGAGGATATCAATTTTTAATTACTGAGCATTTCTCTAAACTCTTCACGTCGGAAATTCTAGCACCTGATTGGGGGGGTATCTTTCCGTCGGTGAGCCACGAGGGACATGAATGTGTCACTTTCGGGCCCTTATACGACCGAAGAAGTTCGTAAAGCCCTCTTTGAAATTGGAGATCTCAAGGCTCCAGGCCCGAAAGTCTTCATGCCATATTTTAGTAGAGGTTTTGGATTATGTTGGGTGGTAATATTATAGAACAAGTTCTTAGAACGGTAAATTCTTGTAGCATGCCGAATGGGTGGAATGATAAGGCGACTGCAATGATCCTGAATGCACTCACAGGAGAAGATAACCCAATTTAGGTCGATCAGTTTGTGTAATCTGTGCTATATAAAATTATTTCTAAGATGTTGGCAGCCTGTCTTAAAGTAATTTTGCCAGGGAGATCATCCCTACACAGAGTTCTTTTGTTATGGGTCGTTTGATTGCTCATAACGTTCTTGTTGCATATGAGAGCCTTCATGCCATAGAAAATTTTAAAAAGAAGGAAGGAAAGGTGGTGTGTTGTAAAGTTGCATATGCATAAAGCACATGATCGTGCAGAATGGGTCTTTTTGGAAGGAATACTTTTGAAGATGGGTTTTCAAGCAAGTTGGGTCAAGCTTATTATGATGTGTGCCACTTCATTCCAGTATAGAGTTTGATTTAACTCGGACGAAGATGAGAGCTTTAAGGTAACTAGAGGATTCTGTCAGGGGGAACCGTTGTCTCCTTTGCACTGAGGGTTTATTAGAGTTGTTGGCACATGCAGAGCAAGAGGGAGAGCTTACTGGAGTCAAGGTATCCCATGATGCACCTGTTGCTACGAATCTTTTATTTGTGGATGAGTCTCTGATTTTAATGAAAGCCAACTCCCAAAAAGTTGAGTGCTTGAAGTGTTGTGAATGCATATTGTATAGCTTCGGGACAATTGGTTAGTGGCGATAAATCCACTATTTTCTTAAGCCCAAGTACTAGTGTTAATACTAGTGTACAAGTGTGTTCGACACTGTATATCATGACCGAGGCTCTGGATGACAAATATTTAGGCCTCCCAGTGACGGTTGGTCTAGAAAAACAAATTGCTTTCCATATTTGGTGGACTGTTTATTGAATGGATGGAAGGAGAAGTATCTGCCATCAGGGGCAAGGAGATTCTTACTAAGTCACTAGCACAACCAGTACCATCATATGCAATGTATGTCTTTAAAATTCCTAAAAAAAATAACATTTGCAGAGGAGCCATTGACACGATTACACAATTTTGGTGAAGTGATGATGTTAATCATAAGAAAATGTATTGGTTTGCCTGGTGGAAAATATGTGTTCCAAGAAAGAAACGAGGAATGAGTTATGTGATTTGCATTGCTTTAATCTTGCACTTTTAGCTAAACAGGCTTGGAGATTAACTGATCATCCAGATTCTCTTTCTGCTACCATCTTGAGAAGTAAGTACTTCCCGGATGGAGGCCAACTTAATGCTACTCTCACAAAAAAGTCATGTTACACATGGAAACCGATTATGGCAAGGAAAAAGTCATGTTACACATGGAAAACCATTATGGCAAGGGTGAACATTATCAAACGTTCGTGTGTGTGGAGAGTATGTGATGGTAAGAACATTAACATTTGGAGCGAGTCCTGGATCCCGCAAGCTCCAGATAGGAGGGTAATTACTAGAAGTGGAGGTCACTTACTATCAACTATTGATCTTATTAACCCTGTTATAGGATAATGAAATGAACCACTTATAAATCAAACCTTCTGGCCTGTTGATTCAAGAAGCATAATTTTCACCCGTCAAAAAAGCATACTCTCCATACCAGCCCATGAGATATCTGATTCTATTGCATGGAGCTTGATGAAGACATGAACAACTTATCATTTAGAGTGGGATTGTCAGTTTGGTAATCAAATAATTGAAACAAATGGTGTGGGTGCAATTCGAAATTGCGCTGCCTACCAAAGGTTAAAGTTATTGTATTGAGAAATATACATGGGTCGTTACCATGTTGGGATGTGCTTGTAGATAGACATTTTAAAATCCCTCAGCAATGTCCATCATGTAATCAAAGTGTTGAGACCATAAGCATATTCGGTTTGAATGCAAGAAAGCCAAGGAGGTGTAGAATCAACTTGGAGTTGATGATGTTATCCGCAAAGCCTGTGCCCATTAGGGTGCTAGTGAATTGATTCTTGAATAGTTGATTTGCACCCCTAACGAAGAAGCTTTGGTTCTCGGTCAAGGAAGTTTTCCCATTAGGGTGCTGGTGAATTGATTCTTGAATAGTTGATTTGTACCCCTAACGAAGAAGCTTTGGTTCTCGGTCAAGGAAGTTTTTGTGAGACTGTTGCGATGACAACCTGGTATTTGTTGTGGGAACACCACAAGCTGGTGCACGGTGAGAAAACTCAAGATGCTTCCCAAGTCCCTGTGAGAGTGCTTACTAGGAATTACTTTCAGGCAAATTCACTGAAAGCTAGGCATCAGAGTGAAGTTTTGCTAGGTTGCCGGCATCTTTTGTTTGTGTTCATGTTGGTTGTGTGCATCTTAACTGTGCAGAGGCTGGGTATGTGCTCATAGTATTTATATCCTCTTGATGCTCCATTTAAACCAGTAAAATCTACCATTTATTGAAAAAAGAGTGAAGGGTGGTGAAAGCCGAATCAAAACTATGTTGGGAGAGGCTAGGGGTAAGTCGACCCTGAAATAAATTAGGGTCAGTCGATTGTTTTCAGCCTTTAGATTGAGATCCAACAATGCATATGCCTTCTTCTACCTCCGAATCGTTTCCTGTTCATCTTCTCCCAGATCTCACCCAAGCCGCCAGCTACCACCAGCATAACCGCCGGCTCTCCCGCGACCGCCTCGCCGCCCCACCCTCCCCTCAACCTCCCCACACCGCCGGTCTTGCCACCGTTCCTGCCTATCCCTCTAGCCCCGGGCCTCGCCGGTTTTTTCTCTGGCAAAGTTGCCCCCCCCCCCCACCACCACCACCACCACCACCACCACCGCCACCGTCGTCGTTCCTCCGCCCTCACCCCCAACCTAAGACAGATCGTGGGGAAGCTTGTGAAGTAACCCCCCCCCCCCCCCCCCCCCCCTCGCGTGCGCGCGCTCGGATGATGCGGTTGTTTCTTCTTTCCCTTTGGCGCCTCCTTTCTTGTAAGGAAAATCGACTAACCCAAATCAGATTTCCAGGCGACTGGCGTTTACCTATTGTGAACTATGTTAAACTGAATGTTGATGATGCTTTCGATGTTAATTCTCTTAAGGATGCGGTTGGTGCTGTGTTGCGAGATAGTAATGGGAGATTTCTTGCAGCGAGCAATAACAACATCAATTTCTGTGTTAATGCCTTATCAGCGGAGATGACAGCGCTAAGGTTCAGCATGAATCTGGCCTAGACAATATGCGTTGGGAGATCAATCATAATAATATAGTGAACCGCACCAATGAATTTGATGAAGAAAGTTAAGTAGAGAGTAACACACTCCACCAAATTTTGTAAGATCTAGCGCGATGTGATGTGCTATTAACCAACCTATCGACGAGGCAGTGGCGAGTGGCAGGCAATAATCCAAAGCGAAGCGGCCACACATGACCGACGCGACGTCTACGGAATGTCTGGCTACTGAGATTTCATGAGCAGCTAGTGTAGAACTCGTGATTTTCATACAGTGTAAAGCGGTCGCATCTCGTCCGCACGATACAAGATAAGATTGCGTGCATACACAAGGCTAGCAGCTAGCTACGTGACCATGACGGGGACGGCCCTGAGGGGCACGGCGAGCGTGTTCACGGTGGTGAACTTCTCGGTCACGTCCAGCTCGTCGGCCGCCACGCCGTCCGGGAGCCGCCACTCGAACGCGTGCAGCAGCGACGCCAGCACGAACGGCACAACCCGCTCCGCCATCGGCAGGCCGGGGCACAGCCGCCGCCCGGACCCGAACGGGAGGAACTCGTAGTCCTTGCCCCGGAACTCCACCGCCCTATCCGCCGCCTTATCCAGAAACCTCTCCGGCACGAACTCGTCGGGCCTCTCCCACGCCGCCGGGTCCCGCATGATCGCCCACACGTTGAAGATCACCGTGGCGCCCCTGGGCACGGCGAAGCCGCCGATCTCCACGCCGTCCTCCGCCGCCTGGTGCGGCAGCATGATCGGCGCCACCGGATGCAACCGCATCACCTCCTTCACCACGGCCTGCAGGTACGGCAGGCTCGCCGCGTCAGGCTCCTCGAGGGTGTCCGTGTCGACCTTGCCGCCGAGGACGTCCTCCATCTCCGCGCGCGCCTTGGCCATGGCGCGCGGGTGCCGGAGCAGCTCGGCCATCGCCCACTCCACCGTGATGGCCATCGTGTCGGTCCCGGCCGCGAACACGTCGAACAGTATCACCGTCACCTTGTCGCGACCGATCTTGCCTGCGGAAACGAGCTCCAGCAGCGAGTCCAGGAAGTCGCCGTGCGCGTGCTCGCCCGTGCACGACGTCCGGGCATCTGCCAGGCGGCGGTCGATTATGCCGTCAAGTATGCCAAAGACCTTCTGGTAGCGCGCCCCCGCCCAGCGACGCCAGCCCTGCAGGTCCAGCGGCCGGAGGGAAGGGAAGATGTCGGAGACGTTGGGCTTGCCGAGCGCGGCGATGATGTCCTCCACGACCTCCCGCAGCTCACTCGCGGACTCTCCGCCCACGTCCACCACGTCGACGGAGAAGAAGGCGCTGGACACGAGGTTCAGCACGCCGCCGTACACGGCCTGGCCGACGTCCACCTCCTCCCCCGCGCAGCGGCGGAAGTAGCCCACCATGTCGCGCACCTTGCGCTCGCGCACGCCGCGCGCCACGGCGAGGCCACGCGGCGAGAAGACGTGTGAGGCCACGATGCCCCGCAGCGTCTTCCAGAGCGGGTCGGAGCTGGGCAGCCAGATCATGGACCGCCCGGAGTTGCCGACCGCGTTGGCGGCGTCCGGGACGGCGCGCGCGGCCAGGTGGCGGTCGTACCTGGTGAAGGCCTCCCGCGCGGCGTCATGGGAGGAGACCACCACGGTGGTGACCATGCCGAGCTTGAGCTTCATGACGGGGCCGTGGGCGCGCGCCAGGCGCGCCAGCGTGTGGTGCAGGTTGCCGCCCAGGTCGAGCAGGTTGCCGACGACCGGGAGCGGCGTCGGGCCCGGAGGCGGCCGTCGCCCGGTGCCCCCGCGGCGGGCTGCGCTGGTCAGGTAGTAGAGTAGCGCGGCGGCGAGCGTCGCGCATAGCAGCCAAACCTCGCTCTGCATGGCTGGTATGCTCAGGCAGGAGGCTGCCCGGTGGCCTTGTATAGTGACGACACGATAGATAGAGTGCTGGTGCGGGAGTGCGATGCCGTTTGTTTGGTCGAGAGAATTTCGTGGAGGTTTTGCCGGTGTGAGAGTGATGTTTCTATCCAATATCAAATACTAGTATATGGCAATGTCAAATATTAGCATCAAACCAATTATGCTCGAGGCGTAGATAGATAGGCAGCCGTTGCCTCTCCTCGCTTGTTTTTTCAGTTTTTGCATAATTTTTGTCATAGCCCGTCCCACTATGTGGTTATCTTGTTTTTTGGGAAATAATCCAAATCAGCCGACTGATCTCGCGTGTTGCATAGCTTCAAAAAAAAGATCTCGCGTGTTGCACCGGTCACGTGCCGGACTGTTCGATTCGTTTTGATCGGACCAACTACATGAAGGGCGGGCACAGGAGACGTGAAACTTCCCGGAACGCTATCTTCTCGCTCGATGTTATCCACTCTTTCAATCTGTCTTCCTCAGGGCCTATTCGGTTTGGAGGATTTTTATAGAAAACACATAGGAACAAGGATCCCGGAGAAAAATTTTCTATAGATGCATTCGGTTTGTAGGAAATGTATACATAAATTTCATAGGAATACTATTCATTTTTTGTGTTTTTGAGAAAATCACACATCCACTCAAAGCTCATTTTATGCGTAGGAACGAGGTGAGTCAAATTCTTAGAATGGCAAGTATCATCCTATAAAATTCCTATACTAATCCTAATTTCTACATTATAAAATCCTCCAAACCGAATGAGGCCTCAACTTTTCTTTTTTCCTCTTCTCTTCCTACTCCGGCGGTATACAGGGTGGCGCTCTCTCTCTTTTTTTTCCTCCTTTGTGCTTCCTTGGACAGATGGTGCTGCGAGAAGATGTTGCGAGGAGGTGTTGCAAGCATTGAGTAGCAAGCATACGCAAGACGCAAGCACACACAAGCGACGATGAAGTCCTCCGCTCGTCGGTTGTGTTGCAATAGCCGAGGACCAGGTGGAACACAGGCATGTGTGCGACCGCGGCTGGGGCACACATGCGTGGCGCGGAACGAGGCAAGAAAGGGGCCGGCCCAAGCTGGAGCTTGTCCATGGCCATGGTCATGGCGGCCGGGCTCGGACTTGCAATTTTTTAATTTTTTGTAACAAGGATTCTGCTATGGCTTTTTGCAACAGTGGCGGTGTTGCAATACAGAGGTTGCAACAACAACAACAACAACAACAGCAACAGCAACAGCAGCAGCAATAACAACAACAGCAACAGCAGCAGCAGCAGCAACAACAACAACAACAACAACAACAACAACAACAACGGTGTTGTTGCAAATGCCAGCGGCGAATGGCGACTATGCTAGTGCTACTGTGACGCGGTGGCGATGTTTCTATAATGCAAAAAAAATATCTGCAACAAAAGTCTTGTTGCAGGAATAAGAGATGAGATAGAAGGTGTTGTTGCAATTTTTGCAATAAGAAATGTTTGTTGTGGTAACACACGGTAGAGGTCGAAATTTTATTTTTGTTTACTTTTGCAACGAAGGTCCTGTTGCAAGGGAGGTTTTACACCAAGGATCTTGTTGCGGGAAAATAGCGAAGAGAAACGATCCAATAGGACGGCGGGCCGATCTCTTGAAAAGATCAGCCAACGAACGCATAGCACACTTTTTTTCGTTTCTTTTTCTATAGTAGTAAATGCGCACATGCAACACACGTTAACATTTAGATAATATATTAATTACACATGGATATTAGGTATAGCCACAACCGATGGAATAAAGAAAGATAGGAAACTAAACACCTATCATATTACGTGACCACCATCCAAACCGGTTGAAAATAGTCCGTGCTACCGTCTCCCAATGGATAGACTCAGTAACCATACGCTCCCTGACATCCGTCGGAGTGAGTAGCGACCACATATGAAGCAGTGTAGTGACCCAAAAAATAACCTGGAAGAAATGAATATGTGTAGTTCTTTTAAAAAACAAATCGTTGCTACAATTCCATATAGCCCATAATAAAGCACACACTCCTACACGAATCAGTTTTGCGGTTTCTGATTGTACTCCGTCCAGCCATGTCCCGAATAACATGTGGATGGTATTCAGAGAAGTAATGTTGAAAGCTATATGCACAAACCGCCATAATTTTTTTGCCATTGGGCAATAGAGAAAGAGGTGTTTGACAGACTCATCATGATCGCAGAAACTACATCTTCGCGATCCTATCCAGTTACGCTTAGCCAAATTGTTTTTGGTTAGAATGACTTGCTTGTGAACAAACCACATAAACACTTTAATTTTGAAGGGCACTTTGACTTTCCAGATATACAAAGATCGATGGATAATGCCAGAATTAATAATATCCACATACATGGATTTTACCGAAAATACTCCATTCTGAGTAAGTTTACAGCGCAACTGGTCTGGTTGTTGAGAGAGATGAACATCCATCAATCTTCTCACAAGATAGAACCAAGCTTTCCAACGGTTTTCGGTAGAGTCTTCATGAATTGAATATTAAGAAAAGTGAACTATAGTACTATTGCAATGTAAGCATCTCTACGTTGAACAAAGATCACTCACATAGATGTGTCAAGAAAGAAAAGACATCACCACGCATCCAACCGGAGACCTGGATGGAGTAGTAGCGTAACCGCCACGACGTCCCGGTTTTGCCAAGAAAACTCTAGAGCTACCTTGATCACTGGATTGAGTGAACGTAGACACGCCACATCGCTCTCCTGAGCTGGGACTATATAGACAAAATGAATCGCGTAGTAGTGTTACGTTCTGCTAGCTCCATCACACCCCTTAAGCATAAGTTTGAGAGTCTCAAAGCAAATGCGGTTAGCAATGCTTCCTCTTTGTTCTACCTATATGTATGCCTCTCTTTATCACAATCACAATCAAATTATTCTTTCGTTCATCCCTCAACCGAAATTTTTGAGGTCTTTTATGATACCCTCTGATGAATGCAGGTCGTGCATTCGCAAAGATCCAACAATGTATGATCTCGCGTGATTCGATCGGTGTTGATCTTTAGTGTATGTGTTTAGATCCGGTCTTCTTTCGTCTTTGCTTGGATGTTTTACAAGTTTGATCCTTCGGAACTACGATTTTCTTCATCGGTGATGTTTGCAGCTCTGGGCGCTGGTCCTATGTGGCCCTAACACGACGACTTCTCCACTGTCCGCTACAACAAAGTTTGCCCGACTTCGATAAAGGAGAGACGATGACAGCGACGCGCCTTCGGCTTGCTTCAATGCTTGTAGACGTCGCTAAGGTGGTCCATGAACCTAGTGTAATTTTTATTACCTCTAGTGTTCTTTGTACATATTATGACATGATCCAAGAAAAACACAAATTATAATCTGCTCCCTGACTTTTGTGAAGAGGAACATGAACAAACAAATAGGAACGCACCTCGGGTCCGAAACACATTCCACATAGCTGCAACCTCGTTGACGCCGGGGACTATGCATTTGGTTTGTCGAGACCTCAACCACACCATTGCCCACCGCCGGTCGAGCCCGAGAAGGATTTTGTCGACACCGAGCAAGAGATGTACTGCCTCCCATTTGGCACGAAAGACTAAAGGAAATAGATCAGTGGCCTTTCGACCAGAAACATCAAGAGCAGCTCATCTGACACCGACAGCAGGCCGTCGGACGCGCCATAGCTCTGCAGCCAAAGCCCTTGATGATGAGCACGAACCCATAGGCGAGCATCTTCTTCTTGCTCTTCCTCTTCTCCATGTCCACCACCTCGTGACGCCTTGAGAAGAATGGGGGCAGTGGATCCACCCCCGAACTCAGGGCACAAGGAGTTCTTGGCTGCCCGGTGATTGCCGGCGACTGGCGTGATGCCGCCCCCTTCTTTTCCTTTTCTCTTCTTCCCCCAGTAGATCTCTTCTCATAGCTCGATCCCGTCCTGTGTCCCCTTGATCCTCTGTTCTTGTCATCCCTCGTTCAGCTTCTCTCACCGGCGGGGAGGCCGCTAGCTACAGAGACTGGTGTTTGGTGGCGATTCCCGGCGATTGTCCGGCGACTGGTGTTCTGTCGTTCCTCCCTGCTTCCCCTTCTTGGTCTAATCTTTCTCTTCCCTTTCTGGATCTGATCTTCCTCTTCCCTTTTTTCTCTTGGACATCTCTAGATCCCCTTTCTCTATTGCCGTGTTCTTGTTGCTTCCTCGACCCCCCGCCCATCTCATACTGATTTGATTCTCCCCTTCTCCTTTCTTACTCGATTTCTCGCTCTCGCATCTGCGTCCGGCAGCTGTCCCGCCTCCGTTTCTCCCGCTTCAGCCACCAAAGCCTTGTGCCGCCGCCGCATCCCGCTGACCTTGGCCCGCTCGTCTGCGCAGAGTGATCTAGTTGTTTCCGGTGCGCTTCTCCCAGCTCTTGCTGCTGTGCCTTCACACCTCGCTCCGCCGGTTCCTTTGCAAATCGACCTTAGCAAATCAGAGCATCTGCTGGATTTGGTCGGAGGGGCGCTCTCCGCTTCTTGGGGAGCGGCGCACAGCCCTATCGTGCCTCGGGCGTCATGAGGGCCATCGCTTGGAATTGCCGAGGTATGGGCCGACGCCTCAGCAATGAAAGAATGCTCTACCTAGCTAACTTAATGCGATCCACGAAGGCGCATGTAACCTTTGTTTCGGAAATCAAATCATCCAAAGTTCGTTCTGTTGATCTTGTTAATAGGTTTGATGTTACCGATGGTTTTGTTGTTCCTTCTAGAGGTGCTTCGGGAGGTCTTTGGCTTATGTGGACTGATGATCTTAAAGTCTCTGTTCATAGTTCTGCTTTCCATTATATTTTAGCTAAAGTAGTTCATCTAGCTTCGGGGGTCAACTTTTGTTTAATTTGTATATACGGCGACCCATATCATAGGCACACTACTGGCATTTGGGATCAAGTTTCTTCTTTTGTGTATGATAATCTGGGCATGTCGATGTTGTGTATGGGAGACCTGAATGACATCCTGTATGATATTGATGGTTCTAATGGCAATGTGAATTACTATCGTATGCATGCTTTTCGTTCTCTTGTGAAAAATTGTGGTTTGTTTGATATAGGTTATAGTGGGCCTGCTTATACTTGGCGTGGTAGACAGAACACTTCCAATCCTATTTATAAACGCCTTAACCGTTGTTTGGTTAATTCCGAATGGTGCATGCATTATCCTAATACCAAAGTTCTTAATCTGCCTATCATTTTGAGTGATCATGCTCCCATTTTACTGTCTACTGAAGGTAATTTTGTCAAACCTAAGCAGACCTTCAAATTTGAAAATTGGTGGCTGTTAGAAAAGGATTTTTCTGCTTTTGCTAAATCAGCATGGACTAATTGCTCAGCTCAATCTTTTGCAGCCAAAACTTCCTCTTTAGCAGGGTCACTTAAAAAGTGGTGTAAAAGGAAGAAGCCCCTCCAACAGGACCTTCATGACCTTGAATTGAGTATTAACCAAATACAACAACTTCCCTTGCAGCAGCAAGATCATGCTTTAGAAAGTACTCTCACTATCAGGTATGAGCAAACTCTCTATAAGCTTAATCAGTTTTACAAACAAAGAAGTAAGAAAGGTTGGGCTAAAGATGGAGACTGCAATACTAATTTTTTTCATCAAGCTGTGGTCAAGCGTACAAAGAGGAATACTATTTGTTCTGTTAAGGATGAAAAGGACATGATGCAATTTAAGCCCACTGCTATCACTAACACTTTTGTTAGCTATTTCCGATATATATTTTCTTCTCCCAACAATAATTCTGAGAGACCTTACACTCATTCTCATTGGCCTAATGATTACCTAGATCCTACTTATGCTCTTCCAGATAAACAGGAGGTATTGCAGATTCTCAAGGAGATCAAATTAAATGCTTCTCCAGGGCCGGATGGGTTCAATGTGGAGTTTTATTTGGCAGCTTGGGACTGGATAGGTGATGAAGTTACGCAACTTGTCATTAATTTTTATAATACTGGTATTTTGCCTCCTCATATTAATGACACAAATATTGCACTTATTCCAAAAAAAACTTGAGCCTCATGTTCCCATGGATTACCGGCCTATTAGTCTTTGTAATGTTGTGTATAAGATCATTGCGAAGTCTCTTGCTAATAGGATTAAATTGCATTTGCGTGATTATATTGATCCTGCTCAGCAAGCTTTTATTGAGGGTAGATGCATTAGTGATAATATCATCATTGCCCAAGAAATCACGCACTCTTTCTCTCTTAAATCTTGGAATCATAATGCCTTTATGCTTAAAATTGATTTGGCCAAAGCTTTCGATCGTTTGGAATGGAATTTTATAGTGGCTGCTCTTACACATAAAGGGTTGCATGGTCATTTCATTAACTTGGTGCATGCTTGTATTTCTTCTCCCATGTTCTCGGTCTTGATTAATGGTCAGCCCTCGCGTAAATTTAGAATCTTCAGAGGTATCCGTCAGGGTTGTCCCATGTCACCTTATTTGTTTGTCATCGCTATCAATGAATTGTCTCTTGCTCTTAATGAGGCTCTGGCTGCTCACCATTTGCAGGGAATTTCTCTTGGACCAAACTGCCCTCCTATTCACTCTTTGTTGTTTGCAGATGATTTGTTGGTTTGTGGACAGGCAAGTCTTCAAGAGGCTCATTCTATGGATCAAATCATTAACCATTTTTGTGCCATCTCAGGACAAACTCCAAACTGGGCTAAATCAGCAATTCTTTTCAGCTCTCACGTTCCTCAAACTATAATTCATGCTATTAAGCATATTTTCCCGGTTTCTAACTTGGATAGCAGTTTTGTTCATCTTGGTCATCCTCTTGTGCTTCCAGCTAAGAATAGAGCCTCGGCTTACAACTTTCTCATTGAAAAATTTCTGAATAAGCTACCTACTTATAAAGCTAACATGCTTTCCCATTGTAAGGACATATTTATCCCTAAGTGTTTTGGTGATTGATGACAACGCATTTGCGGACTAATCGTGTGCCATGAGTATTCCAGACACTTATTTGCTAGGCACAAGACGATTGGATGCCCCTCGAAGACTGACGAAGACGGCGTCTTCTCTACGTTTCTTTTTGGTGGATTTGAGTCGTAGGAAAGCCGTACTATTAAGAGGGGGTCCGCGTTGGAAAGGTTTGGGTGGAATCATCACGTACACGTCTCCTTTTATCCCCTTCCTCTTCCTTGGAGCTTCCTCCATTTTCCTGCCTCCTTTGACTGGCTGCTGTTGTGGTTGCGGTAGTACTGCTCCTGGATCAACGGTAGTACCGTAGGCACCCACGGTAGTACCGCGCGGTGGCGCGGTAGTACCGCTGGTGCCCACGGTAGTACCGCTCCCCTGGAGCCGCACTACCGCTGCCCACCAGACTAGTGCCGCCCCCTTTGCGGTAGTAGGAGCGGATGTAATTTTTTACATCCGCACCTGCCGCGGTAGTACCGCTTTCGCCGTGCGGTAGTACCGCGCTATGCGGTCAGGCAGTAGTACCGCCCCTCGACAGTACTACTGTGTCGGGTTTTTGCTACTTCCGTTTATTTGCGGAAGTAGGCACGGAAGTTCCCCTTCCCCCTGGCTGGGACTTTTGCCTTGCGGTAGTACCGCATGGGGGGCGCGGCAGTACCGCGCATGCAGAAGTACCGCCCCGAGCTTTGCGTCTGTTTCTGTGCTGGGGTCGCGGCAGTACCGTGGGTCGGTACGGTAGTACCGCACTGCCGTGCGGTAGTACCACTTGGTTGCAAGCAGTAGTACCGCGCCGCAGTAGTACCGCGCGGCCTTGCGGTAGTACCGCTGGCCGCAGGCTGGTTGGTGAGTAACGGTTGGATCTTTTCCACACACTATATAAGGGGTCTCCTTCTTCCCCGTTGACTCACCTCTTCCACCATTAAAGCTCCATTATAGCTCCAAGCTCCATTTTCGCCCGATCTCACTCCCTAGCCAACCAAACTTGTTGATTTGCTCGGGAGTGGTTGAGAAGGCCCCGATCTACACTTTCACCAAGAGATATTTGATTCCCCCTTACTAATCCCTTGCGGATCTTGTTACTCTTGGGTGTTTGAGCATCCTAAACGGTTGAGGTCACCGCGAAGCCATAGTCCATTGTGGTGAAGCTTCGTGGTGTCGTTGGGAGCCTCCAATTGAGTTGTGGAGATTGCCCCAACCTCGTTTGTAAAGGTTCGGTCGCCGCCTCCAAGGGCACCAATAGTGGAATCACGGCATCTCGCATTGTGTGAGGGCGTGAGGAGATTACGGTGGCCCTAGTGGCTTCTTGGGGAGCATTGTGCCTCCACACCGCTCCAACGGAGACGTACTTCCTCTCAAAGGGAAGGAACTTCGGCAACACATCCTCGTCTCCACCGTCTCCACTCTTGGTTATCTCATGCCTTTACTTGTGTAGCTTATTTGTTTCATATATCTTACTTGCTTGTGTTCCTATTCGTGTTGCATCATATAGGTTACTCATCTAGTTGCATATCTAGACAACCTACTTTGATGCAAAGTTTAAATTGCTAAAGAAAAGCTAAAAATTGTTAGTTGCCTATTCACCCCCCCCCCTCTAGTCAACCATATCGATCCTTTCACCCATGCTGCCAGATTAGAATTGATTCGTTCGATTTTCTCGGCTATACTTGTTTATTATATGGCTAACATCTTGTTTACCAAGAAGTTCATAGCTAAACTTACTGCAATCATTAGGAATTTCTGGTGGACAGGTGTTCGAGAAAGTGATTCCAAAAAGAGCCTTTGCCTCCGAGCTTGGAAGGATATTTGTAACTCTAAGGAAGAGGGAGGATTAGGAATAAGGAACTTGAAGGCTATCAATGAAGGTCTCCTTCTCACAGCTGCTTGGAGATTAGCTAAGTCTCCTTCTTCTCACTTGCATCTTGTTCTTAAGGCTAAATACTTTCATAATGCCTCCATATGGACAGCCTCTGCTAATTCTGCTAAGTCGGCCTTTTGGGCTTCTATTCTTAAAATTCTACCGAAACTCAAAGCCCATTCTTTTTATCAATTATCTCAAGGCAATATCTCAATTTGGAGCATTCCTTGGTGCTCTCTTTGGATATCAGTTCATGATTGTCTTATTCATCAACGACATGGTTTTCAATATCCATCTTTAGTTAAAGATCTTTGGCTTCCGGACCAAAAAACTTGGAATCATGACTTGGTTTGCTCTCTTTTTCAAGAACCTTTGGCCTCTCTTATTGTGCAAACAGATATTATTGATGATGATAGTCCGGATACGCTTTGTTGGGATCTCACTCATAATGGTATTTGTTCTTCAAAATCTGCCTATAAACTTTGTTTGCAGGAAATTCAGGTCATTCCCCGAAATGCACCTTCTGTTGTTCCTTTGGATCTCTCAAATCTTCTTAAACTCATTTGGAAACAAAAGGATATGCTCCCAAAAGTTAAAACTTTTGCGTGGAGACTGCTTAGGAGGGCTCTTCCTACAGGGTTGAGGGCTGGTAGATTTTCCATTCATATTTCAAAAACTTGTTGCCGATGTGGTCAACAAGAGGATGAGGTCCATCTGTTTTTCATGTGCTCTTTTTCTCGTGCAGCTTGGTTTTCCTCTCCTTGGTTTGTTCGTTCGGATGCTTTAGTCCAGGGGCATTCCACCTTGCATTCTGTTATTGATGTTCTTCGCATGAGGCATCCATATGGTTCTCTTTCTAATATTTTTACGCTTCTTTGGTGTCTCTGGAAAGTAAGGAATGATTTTCTATTTCATAGGGCGAAATCTCTTTCTCATCAAGTTCACATTGTTGCTCTTGCATTAACCTCTAATGTGTATGACAATGCCCTTCTCTTGAATTAGACTCCAACTCCAACTCAGTTGTCTTCTAATCAAATTCCTTTGCCTGGCAGAATCCTTAGGTCTGATTTGTTGGCTGATGGGGCTAAAATCTATTCGGATGCAGCTTTTAGGACTAAGAAAATTCCAGGTTTGTTGCAAGGACAGGTTGGCACAGGTGTGGGAATCTTTATTTCCTTACCCTCTAACGGAGGAGAGATCAATGTGCAAGTGCAAGCTTCAGCTCCTCCAACTTCTACTCCTCTGCAAGCGGAGGCTCTTGCACTAAATTTTGCTGCTTATCTTGCATCTCAACTCAACATTGCTCAGCCTACTTTTCTGACGGACTGCTTGGTTTTAGCAGGGGCTGCTGCTCTAGGTAATGTCTCCACTTCTGAAACTCCATGGAGTATCAGGAAATCTTTGGCTAGTTTTTTAAGACTACTTATCAACTTCAGCCAAAGGTGTTTCACATTTCTAGGGAGATCAATGGTATTGCTCATAATCTTGCTCAACAAGTTTTCCGTGCTATTGGCGACACTCGACTTTCTTGTTTTGCTGCAAGACACAATTATGGTCTTTGCCCAATACTGCCTCTTCTTGAAAATTTTCAGATTCAGGGCTTTAGAATTCATACAATTCACTGTTATTAATTTTCTCCCTGTAGGTTTTGGTGTGGCAAGTTTTTATCTCAGTTATAGATGGTAGCCTGGGCTTGTTCTTTGTTTCTTCTTGAGCTCTGCCTTCTCTCTGTACTTTGTGCTGTGCTTGGTTTTTATTCATTTGCAGATCTCTGGAGTTTGATGCTATATCGCGAAGCTGGAGTACATCAGTTTCTTATTTTGTAGGGTTTTCATCTTGATTGCAGATGTATTTTGCTGTTTCTACAGGACCTTGACATGCTTGCTTCAAGAAAGATGGCAGTGAAGCAAAATACAACAGCAATTCATAGTTTCAGATTCAGAGTGTTCTTGTGCTAGAGTGTTCCTGTGCTAGTTCTGACCATGTTGATCATGGTGTAGTGATCATTCCCACTTTGCCTCATATAGGGTCTTTCTTCAGCTCTCTTTTCTAGATACTGCTGCTACTCCTCTCTACATCTTCAGCAGATCTATATAATTCTCTTTGTACTTTCTCTATGAGCTGAATGAATTTGGCACTTCGGTGCCTTTGCTTGTTCAAAAAAAAGAAGGAGTTCTTGGCTTTGATTCCTGAAGCTGCTGACACCCTGCCACCACAACCATGGCCAGCATCATCTCCCACCACATAAATGTTGCTCTCCTAGTTCAATATCGTTTTATTTCTCTTTTGACCTGCTTGTATAAGGGTTGCCTCATCACTTTGCATCGGTTTTGCTGTTTGTGCCTTTATTTATGATGGGGGCGAGAGCCTGTTTCGAGAAATGCAATGCAAGTTTGAGTTTGAGCTATGCATCTTCCGTCTGAACGCGAGCAAAGAGTTTCTTCAGAAATCTTGGCAATGAAAGAGATCAAGCGACAGGTGAGAACATGAGCTGAGTTCATGTGACCAGCATGCAAATTGCCGCACATGTTCATGCCTTGTTATGTGATTCGATCAGATATCTTCAGAAAAATCCCACCAATTTATATTCATTCAAGCATGAAGTTTTAGATTTTGATCTGCATGTGCTTGCCCTAGAGGTTCAGCCGATCGATGGATCGTGCACAAAATTAGGAACTAGGTCGACTAGCGTGGTGGCCGACACGGACATGAGGCGATGGCTAGACACACAAGGAGAGACCACTGAGGACCATCGTGCCGGCGTCTCCTATTTCTTGTGTACGTCATGTCCGGTTCTGGAATGGTTCTAGAACCTTCCAAAACCTTTTTTATCTTGTTATTTTTTCGGGTTTTTCTTGTTTTCTTATTTTCCTTTGTCTTTTAATTTTCGCTTTTCCTTTTATTTCCTTTTTCTTTATCGTTTTTTCTTTCCAAATTTCATGAGCATTTTTTTCAAATCCCGGAACATTTCTTTAAAATTGGTGAACATTTTGTGATACTCTAACATTTTTTAAATCAGGGTGAACATTTTAACTAAAAATTTGTTCATCAAATTGAAAAAATGATCATACTTTTAAAAATTGCGAACATTTTTTACAAATTCAAAAACATTTTTCTATATCATGAACATTTTTTAATTCATGAACAATTTTTAGTTTGGTGAAACTTTTTTGAAATCATTATTTTTTCCAAATTCATGAACAATTTTTTGAAATTGAAAAAATTTCTTAAATTCGTGAACTTTTAAAAAATTGTGATCTTCTTTAATTCATGATTTTTTTTGTTTTTTAAATTGTAATATTTTGACCATTTAAAAAAATTCATGAACAATTATTTAGTTTTTTCCAATTATGAACATTTTTTTATAATTCGGAAATTTTTGAAATCCTAATCATTTTCAAAAGAAAAAAACTGAAAACATAAAAAGAAAGCAAGGGCGTGTAGGAGAGCAGGGTGGGGGGGTGCGCTTTCGTGGTTTCAGCCGCGCTGGTCGCCATATAGGAGGTCCCAATCATGGGAAAGACGGTGAGCGCAGCAGCGAAACCTGATGTCATACCTAATGGGCCAAAAATGACCCTCCTAGCAGGCCGAACAACACGTGAGCCTACCGTGCCTGTCGGGCCAGCGTGTCGGACGGTGTCATGCCAGGCCAGCTCTGCCTCGGACGACCGCTTCGGCGCCCTTAGGCGGAGTGGAGGGATCCTCCTCTCTCACCTTGTGTAGTAGGTTTTGTGTTGTGGTGGTACTTTCACCAACCTGCAACATAAATTTGTGGACTAGCCCACTGCTTGCATGTCCTTGGACTAATTCATTCCCGCCAGACAAGTTGTTTTATCCAAATGTAAGTTCTATCCGGATCATAATAACGCAACTCTTGATATTTTCTTTCCTAGTATGAATACTTGAGGTATTTCATTTCTTAAAGAGGTAATAGAGCCATGTCCACCATAATGTTGATTTGACTTTAATTTGGCCTCTTCCAAATCTAACTAATACAGTCTAAGAGTTTTTTTCTAGGGATTGAGAAATTTCATGTCTAAATATAGCTAATACAGTGTAGGAGTTAAAATTCAGAGGTTAGCCAACTCATTGGCTACACGAAAGAAGAGGGGGGAAACATCCCAGTAGCAACATGGCAGGTGACAGAGTAGCACAATATGATTGTGAGATTTATTTTTCTTCATATTAGCCCAAGTTAGCTACTGCATACTCCCTCCGTCCGGTGAAGAACAAACAAAGTCCAGTGAACATTTGCGCATAACCAAATAGAAAAGAAATGCAATGAAGGGGAGCTGGAATCCCCAAGTCGTTTTGATCTCCACGCGCTGCATTCAGCAGATTATCGTATTGAACGAAATTCCATGTCAGTGAATTCAGCGAACAAAGCCGCAGCCAAGTACTGAATTCAGGTAACAAGTTGGTAGTGGCAAGGAGATAAAAAACATACAACAGATGTAGCAACCAAGATGATATCGCCAGAACAATGATTCCATTGCATTCATAATCATCGCCATCCACAAACCACGCAGGCAAAACCAACCCATGAAACAACATTCAGACAAGTTTCAGAGTTTCAGAACGCAGATCCGCATGGCTGCTGAAGAAACACATTTGAATCCAGAGGATGTTTCTGCATAACCAAATATGAATGCAGCGACAAATTGTGTCGCTCATTCAGCTAAAACCAAATTAAACGACTACAGCGTACTAAATCACACAAGCATCGAACAAAGACGCAGCAGAGTAGGATGTAACACATCGAGAGATGCAGAAAAGATAGTATAATACCAACGCTGATTCCATTGCATTCATACACATCGCCTTGCGCTAACTACACAGACCAAACCCTCACCAACGATTGAACAACACACTACACACGCACTGGGACAGATGGAGCAGCGGGAGCAGAGACTGGACGGAGCAGGGGGGGCTAGCCGCCGAATCCGTAGAGGGTGCGGCCCTGGCGCTTGAGCGCGTAGACGACGTCCATGGAGGTGACGGTCTTGCGGCGGGCGTGCTCGGTGTAGGTGACGGCGTCCCGGATGACGTTCTCGAGGAAGATCTTGAGCACGCCGCGGGTCTCCTCGTAGATGAGCCCCGAGATGCGCTTCACGCCGCCCCGCCGCGCCAGCCGCCGGATCGCCGGCTTCGTGATGCCCTGGATGTTGTCGCGCAGCACCTTCCGGTGGCGCTTGGCGCCGCCCTTGCCCAGCCCCTTCCCGCCCTTGCCGCGGCCGGACATGGTCGCCGGCTTCCTTCTTGGAGCAGATGGGATCCGATGGATTTGGAGGGGAACGGTGGTGGCTGCGTCTGCTGGAGTGGTGTGGGGAGAAGGGGGATTTAACGAGGGAGGAGGGTCGGCCTGCCGTTGGATCCGTACGCAGTGGACGGTCAAGATCTTGATCCGGGAGAGAGAGATTGCGCGGATCACTGACGTGGCTCAATTTTCGTCCGGTGACTCGGTGAGGCGGGCGGGAGCTCAGAAAATTTGGAGACCTGGTACGTACTCCCTCCATTCGAAATTACTTGTCTCGGATATGGATGTATATCTAAAACTAAAATACATCTAGATACATTCATTTCTGCGACAAATAATTCTAAACAGAGGGAGTACGACATAAGAACTTTTACGTAGGTATGACAGTTGAGATCAAGCCGTTTATATGCAAAAAGAATGACTAAGCTGTAGCATGCCATTGGATTAGGGATCGTAGCAAAATCGTACGGCGCCGTACGTGCAGTAATTTTGGAAAAATTGGACCCTATTTTGCCTTCCCGTTTTATTATTTGAAACATTCAATCCATTCATCATGGGTCCTCTGCTTCTTGCAGCATACTCATTCATCCATCATTATAAAATATTTTTTTTGTGAACAGTAGCGAAGATCGTACCGAGCCGGAAAGTTACAATGGGCAACAGGATGAGATGAAGAAGACACACCAAACTGAAAGAAAAGGACATAAGGGCTATAGCGAAAGAGTCGCCACTTGCAATCACCAATCTCATCGACACAACCAATGCAGAGGAGGACTTCGTCTTTCATCTTCATCTGACCAAGCAAGCAGGGGCTTGAGCTTGGCCGTCTAGTCGCCACCCGACAACACCCTCAAGGAAGAGGAGGAGAGTTGATATAGAACGGGGGGATCCAAGGTGGATCGCGGGCTCTCTTACCCGCCTTCAGATGAGAGCATCCGGCTCTTCCACAAACATGGACGATCAATAAGACCAATGCGCACAGCGGGCAGAAGAGCACCTCCAAGCCGCTAGTCCCCACAATCGGAATTCTACTCCAAGACGAAGGCCTCAAGAAGCGCTTGACACATAGTGGCGCCATGGTCTGATCCAGAAACAACCGGATCGAGGGTTTCACCCGAAAGTTCGAGAAGGAACACGCCATTGCCCTCGACGACGGCTTCGGGAAGGTTATGGCGCTCGCGAGCATCACCGTCATCGGGCCGACCAAGATCACGCCAAGCTTACACCGACAGCTAGATTGTTTAGATCCGAGACCGGCTAGCCACCATCCCCTACCACCATCACACCGCACCAGAGACCCTCTTCGTAGTCCCACCTCTGCCACGTCTCCACTATCTCACTCGCCGGACCCAGTGGACGAGACGAAGCAGGGCCAGAGCTAGGCGTAGCCAGCGCCGCACCCCATGGACGAGGGATGCCAGGCGTAGTCACAACTAGAACGCAAGCCCAAGGTCCAGATCCGGCACCCCCACGCCGCCGAGCGGCCACTACCAAGGGCCTCTTAGGGAAGGCCTTGCCACCAGGTAGGGACGCCACCCCCACGAGCAGTAGGACCACCAGACCGCCACACAGTGCTGGATCGCCGCGCACCACCGGCCATCATGAGACCTATGCATGACACCGGCGGACCAACGAGGATGCCCCGCCGCCCCCCTCGAGAACATGCGGCTTTGCATGTGTCCCTCCGGCGGCGGCGAAGCGGTGGAGGGGCAGGGGAAGGCCTGGTGACGCGACTAGGGTTTCCCCCGCGTCACTAGAGAAGGGTGACTAAAGATTTCTATTCATGATATTCATTCATTGTTTGTGACAAGAAGCAGAAAGACAAATTGGATATGGAATTCCGAGCGGTAACTAGCACTGGCGATGGCTGTTGCCGAAAGTTTACATGTGCCTTCATACCAAAAAGATTACTACTAGTAGTAATATTATGGTTATTTCAGATTCGTAAAGTGTTTGTCTCCAGTTTGATGTTGCGTGTTTGGTAGCCTGCATGAAACCAACTAGATTCGCATGGTACAAAAATCGAGCGTTTGGTAGGCTGATGTGCACCAGAATCTTGGCCCGCATGAAACTTAAAGCACTTTCGAGCTAGGCCTGCTAGGAACGACCGAATCGACTGTTTCTAGAGAGCCAGGCTGAATCAAGCACACATGGTGGGTTCGATTGCACGAGAAAGTGCGAGAGGATGTGAGCGAGTACGCAACCTCTACTTGGTTTGTTTTCTTACCGCCCTTAATTTCCTTATCTAATATCTTTTTCTTGGTCTAATAAAAACTTCATAAATGTATTTTTATTTGAGATAAGCTCTATATGAAAAAGGTGTTCATCGATATTGTGGTTCTATTCAGGCAATCAGTTCGTAATTTCGTCAACCGTAAATGCTTAATTTGATGTTGATGTTTGGAGCTATTTTGGATGAATTTTGAAAGCGTTTGAAAATTCCTTTTACCGGTAGTTTCATCTCGATGTTTCACACAACTTTCATGCTGTACGTTCTCTGTTTCAATGATCATAGATGAATAGATCCACATCTATACCTAGTGGACTGTACAAATGCATATGTGTTATGTGTTTTAATGACACTTATTAATCTCCTTCAGCTAGTACCTTCCAATCTGCACATCAGTGCTTCGATTCGAGATAAGCTCTACTCGAAAAAGATACACATCAACGTCGTGGTTTGATTCGTATAGTCAGTTCGTAGTTTCATTTACCGTAAATGTTCAACTTCATGTTCACATTTATTTTGGATGAATTTTGTCAAACTCGTCGTGCACGATCGACCGTTTGAAATTTGATTTGGTCAGTACCTTCATCTCATTGTTTCAAATGACTTTCGTGTTGTACCTTTTCTGTTACGACAGTCGTAGACTATGTGTATCTCCCTATTGTATTGTACTAAGGTGTTCATCGTCAACCTTGTCGCATGGACGCCATGTCATGCCCAGCGCTGCCGTCGGCGTCATTCCTCTCGACCTCCTCGCCCGTGGCCGTCTACTACACTGACGTGACCATATCACACACATACTACACTCCTTCCCCTCAGTGCCTTCCTCCTCATCCCTCCTCACGGACCCCCCCTGCGACGGCGACGCTAGCAACAAGTTCTTTGTGCCGCCGACGAGGTCGCTCGCCTGCGACTTCGTGTTCGTCACGTCGGATGCAACGCCACGACCACTGAACATCATAGTCGCCAAGGCACTCTAGTGTAATCCTGTGTGTCATGTGTACTTGTCAACTCTTAATCACATCCATTGTATGCAAGCAAACACTGTGTAGCTGCATTTATCCCAGCCAATACAAACCACCAAACGCCCGATAGAAATTGTTGCCCTAATGCAGCCAGCCTACATGCGGTATACCAAACAACATGCACAACATTATTTTTATCATGTATGTGCTCAGCGAGACCCAACTGAATCACAGATGCAAGCAGGCAAAAAAGGTGCAGGTAACCAAATACGCCCATGGTGCATCTGCAAAGCAGTGCTCGTGTACTAATGATGTGTTTGATAGCCTGCATCATCCACAAATAGGCTCATTGGGTGTAAGAAAAATATGTTTGGTAGCATATATGGAGCCCTGACCTGCATGCATGAACCTTAAAGCAGCGGATAGCCCGACTTGCTAGGAACGCCTGAATCGGCCGTTTCCAGCGAGCCGGGCTGAGTGGCTCAAAAGCGGGGCACAACGTACGCGACGGTGCAGGGGAATTTGACACCAAGATGGCAGTAGACGGAAATGGATCTGCACGGGATGGCACGGAATCTAGCATCACCCCCTCACCCCCAGAATGATGAACTATGAGTTCTATGCACTTGTGTTATATATGAAAATGTTGAACTATGATACGTATTGAAGTTCAAGTTTAGTTTGTACTATTCATGAGTTTTTTTGGATATGCTCTCAAACTTTTGTTAATTTTTCAAAATTACTATCGTACATATCATATTTGATTGCAGGAGGAGCATTTTGGTGAACACTAATGTTTGCAAAAAATTCTGATTTTTTGTGGATCTTTGTTTAGCGTCGTAAGCATGGTTGACAATTTTCATGCGAAACAGAGCAGTAAATCAGTAATGTTTCGTCGGTGAAAAAACAATTTTGGGGGTGACATTTTATGATAACATTTGGTGTTCAAAATTGTTTTTTTTTGCACATGCCAAAATGTTTAAACTTTTTGCCTCATTTGGAAGTGACTATAAATACATAAAAAATTGTTGAATTTTTTTGTCATTTCAAAAATTATTTCTCATGCGTAGGAGCACGTGCTCCCGAGAGCCAAATTGAATTGCCGATTCAATTGCCTGGTGTTAAAAATTTACAAATTAAGGGGTAGTATGACCACCTCGATTAAAAGGGTCATCACAACCCTAATCCACCATTCAACCCTCAAACCGAACACTTCTATGGATAGCCCCAGCCATAATTCATCCTTCGAACTGAACAAAACATCGGCTAACCTCATGCATCAACCAAACAGAAAAAGGGCTACCCCCAGCCAACTGGCTGGGGATACCCATGACCACCCTATCTTGTCCCTATAAGCAAACACATCCAAAGGTGAGAAGCAGGTCCTGCTGCGAGAGATTGAAGTCGTTGCCTTCGTCGCTTCCGTTGATCTGAGTCACCGCCGCCGACCAGGGCAAGACTGTGGTTGGGTTTGTCCTAGCGCTAGAGGTGAGCAAGGTCCAGGTGATCAGATCATGTTATTGGCACTCCTCTTGTCTCACTCTATTGACACTCTTCTTTTTTTTTTCATGCGTGACTTACGGCTACTCTCTAGTGTTTGATCTGTTGCTCTTCTTCTATTAGCCTCTTCTACCTTTGGTTGAGACCCTCTATTGGCTACGTGAATTGGGTCGAAGGATAGGGGTTTTGGTGCCATTGAGTTGTTGTCTCTTCGTCTGTTGTCTTTCAAGGATTGTTCGCATCTGGTCTGAGTTAGCTAAGGTGATGCTCTATTCACCACATGCATCCTTGGCGGCTCTTTTGCTGCTTTCGGCAAAACACGACTTCATAATCTCATTTCTCGTTTTTCTTGGTTCTTGCCTTTTTTGGTAGCGTTTGTTATTGTCAATCTCTGCTCTTCGCGCTGGCAACAAGAGCCTGACTTGCCAGTGACATATTGGGTATGCGGCGTCCGATGGCTATCCCGATGATCATGTAGTACGCGATTGCAATATATGTTTTGTGTGACTTAACACGTATCCCATCCTTTGGCGATGGATTGGCCGCATGTGCTTGATTGGCTTTCTTGTAAAAACATTCTTTCCTGTGGGTTGTATCTGTAAATGGAGCCGTGTGCCTACCCAATGTGGTTTAACGCGGAGTTGGTTGCAAAACAGAAATTCCCAAGGGACCAAACCGCCCTCACAGTTTGCAAATAAATAGCCCTCGTCCCCCCTTTTCCCATCCCGCACCCTCCGCACGTTTCCTCTCCACACCCTCGCGAGTCCGCGGAATTGCCACGCGAGTCCTCCAAGTTTCTCCCGCCGCGACGCGATGGAACCGTCCGGTTCAGGAGCAGCAGAACCGGCCGAGGACGACCACCACCAAGAACCGGCCCATGGGGGCTCCAACTCCAACTCCAGCGCCTCCTCCAATGGGGATGGGGCCCCGAGCGCCGCCGCGCCGCCACCTCCCGCCGCGACGCCCCTCGACCAGGCCGGAGGCTCCTCCGCCCCCTCCCTCGACTACGACTCCTTCGGACCGTGGCTGACGTGGAGCGACCACCCCGTGGTGTCGCCGGCGAGGGAGGACCCCGACGCGGCGGCGGCGGGGCCGTCCGGCTCCGGGCTGGCGTTCGACCAGCGGCTGGCGATCGAGCAGGCGGCCGCCGACGTGGCGAACGCGCTGTGGACACGGCAGGTGGTGACCATTGCGATGCTGCGACGTGCTCGTGGCGTTTCTTTGGATTCTCCTGCGATGTTCAACTCGTGGCGCGCGGAAGAGGCGCTCCAGCGGAAGGAACAGGTATGGCATGAATCTGGCACTTCTTTCTGTTCGGGGTGTGGAATTGGAACTGTGATCTCTAAGCCTGCTGAAATCTTGGGGATGATTTAGTTTAGAGCAGTAGAAATGGAATCTTGGGGACAGTTTGGGGATTAGGTATTTTCTGATTGTTACACGAGTTCCTCTTGCGGCCGGCGCGTTATGAGATTTAGAGAAAGGCGAGGCGAAACTGCTCAAGATTTAGGTTCCCAGGCTTGCTACTTAATTTTCTTGTTCTTGTTCAGTGCTAATTGATTCTTCTATTTGGTTTGATAGCATGTTTTGCACTTTTGCTGCAACTGAAAAATGTGGAGATCATGTCTTGGCAGTGGTTGCTGACTGTCATATTTTGGCAATAAATCTTGATGCCAAAATGTATCAGTTTCCAGTGTAGATGAATAGCGTTATAGGGGAAGTTAACCTCAAGGTTTGCTTGGGATTACTTAACTTGATCTTGACGTACATTATCTGAATCTTGGTTAGAGCGTCATGTGGCATCCTTAGAATATAGGGGGAATCTTGGGCATATGTTGGCAGCAGTACACAGGTCCTTGTCCCTCGTGGGTCTTTCCACAATCTGTCATCTTATTCTGAAGCAAACGGCTATCATCTTGTTGAAACTGTTATCTATAAAATGTGGGGAAATCATGAGGTCATGTCCTGATTACTGCAATATTTTGGTAACAGAGCCTGAAGTCGAATGTATGAGCTTCCTTTGTAAACGGATGCTGTTATCAGAAACTTTAATCTAGACATTAGTTCAAGACTGCGTAAATGAATATAATAATTCCTGTAAATCAGTTGCCATTTACATGCAAAATCGGCAACCACTTTAGGATTTAGTCGACAAGTTTTGCCATTTAGGCGATTGGTGCCTGGAACTGATTCAGAAGCCTCAGAATAATTTCATGTAAATAGTTGCCAAAAATAAAGAAGCTTTGCACACACGTTTTGTGGTCTTGTTATATATCATTGTTTTATTTTTCTTTTGACCGGGAAAAGGAAAAAAATGATTGGTTGTTTGTTAATTACATTCACTTTTCATTCCCTTATTTCTTGTTTTGAAATACCCGATCTTCTTGTTGATTCTGTATAATTGTAAGACCGGCAGGATGTATGGTCTTTAACTTCGTTTTCTTCATTTCCTTTCAAATAGATTCGTAGAAAAGAAAGGGCAATATGTTCGGAACATGTGAAGCACCAGGTTTGTCTACATTTTGTCTAATGTAATGTTCAAAATGGAAGTGTAAAAAATCAGGATCAAAGCCCTATATCACAAGATACTGTGATGAGTGGTTCATGTACAATCAACTGTTCAGAAGGATTATGTTCTCTTTTATAAATGTTAAATTGTATGTTGACTCTTGGTTGTGATAGTCTGATGGGACCTGAATCGTACTTGTACTGTTGTTGAGTTTACCATGTGTTAATAGATATCTTCTTGTTTTGTTACCGAACAACAACCGATCAGTATCGGTGATGGGATTATATACTAGCTTTTTTCAAACATTTCCAGAGAACATGGAAACCTGAATATTTGAATGAAAACAAAATTTCCATCACATTTTTAGATATGTTGTTTCCATGTTCAACTCAGCGTAATTTGAATTCTCATATTTGTGTGTTCGTTGCAGACACATCCCATCACTGAAGTCAGAAGGCATCATAAGCTTGCTTCTGACGAGGCGAACCATCTTGATGCCTATTCGGAATGTAGATCGGTGATTGGAGATGGGGAGTGTTTCTACAGGAGTTTCATATTTTCGTACCTTGTAAGTTTCCCCTCTTTTCCTTATCATAGGATGTAGGTTTAGTTATTTAACTTTCTCTGTTTTCGCGAATGTACAACAGGAGCAAGTTATTGATAGGCAGGACACATATGAGGAACACCGTCTCCTTCAGGCTGTTGATATGGTGAATCTGCACTTTGCAGCTCTTCGATGGAACGAGTCTGAGTTTCGATGGAACGAGCCTGAGTTTTCCAGGAGCAGCAGAGTAAGTTCTCGCCTTGTCCATAACTGTTATTTCTTGGATAAACATGCTTGCAAGGGATGATGATTCTATTCAGGTTACTGTACACTTCAAGCAGCATCACTGCATCTGGCATCTCACTATCTTTGTCACTTGCAGGAGATGCACAATTGCTTTACAGTAGTTGGATGCCGTCACAGTTTTACACACTGTTGGCAATAACTGAATTGAAGTTTATTGTAAAGTTAACAGCCCGATGGTACCAACGGGCTTAAGAAAATTTACTTGCAAAGGAACACCGGCAATATAATGAGGAAATAACATAATTTTATGCTTGTTTGAGCACTGTAACAGTGCGCACCTACTGATTGTTGTTGTATAGGCATCACACTGTTCTGTTACTATGCTATAGTATATGCTTAATGACTGAAGCTTCTCAGGCGAGTTGTCTTAGCTGTGTTCTTTTATATCTTGCTATTGATCAGTGTCTGTATGTATCATTGTAACCTATGATATGTGATTATCAACTGTGAATTATTGCGTCGCTGGTTCTTTCAGGCATTTAAGAATCTGATGGAGAAAGTAATGAGATGGAAGAGTCATGGCAGGTGGAAGGGCATGGAATCAACTAGCAGGTTTTTGACTCGCTTGGTTTTCTGCAATTCCATCATTAGTATTGTGGCCGAATGCATTCCATCTCACTGACATAATATGTGCCATTTTTAGCTACCGTAAAGAGGAACTTCTTGAGTTCTTCAGCGAGTACGATACGACGCAAGACAGTGAGAAAAACACCCTTGAAGTCATATTTCCTTTTGTTCTCATGTAATTCATGTTTCTGACTCATTTTCTTGGATAGTTTTTATTTTCCTCAGATTAGTAGTAGCTGTCGAGATATGCTGGCACGACGAGGTGTGTGAACCGCTTATACCAGGGCTCAGTGGAAATTACAATCTTAAAGATGTGAGTGATGCATATCCTCCCGTACATTACCTCATGCTGATTCCCAATGCATCCATTCTTGGATACATGACACTCAACTTACCTAACCTCCTGTTGTTGTTGTACGAACAGTGGTGCTTTCAGCGCGTCACTCCAGCTCGTCGGTTCACGGATCATGTTATGATGGTGGCCTTGGCCAGAGCGCTTGAGATACCCCTCAGAGTGGAGCGAGTCCGAGGAGGATATGATCCAGATATCTACACTGTCCCCGGAGTTCCCCGTCCGAGAGTGACCCTGCTGTACTCGGCAAACCATTACGAAATCATCTACCCACGTGTTCCTCCAGCTGAGAGTTCAAGTCATCAGGCTTCCCAGATAGAACATGCTGCTGATGAGGGTTCAAGCCAACAGACTTCCCAGAGAGAACATCCTGGCGATGAGAGTTCAAGTGAATAGATTCCGCTGGATCAAAGTTGAGTTGGGCTGCTGCCTATGGAGGAGGGTGTTGCTGAGTTTAGTGGTAGAGTAGATGCACCGACGAAGTTGGGGTAGGCATAGCATATACACTTGTGCATTCTTCTTCTGTTGGCTAGTATACAGTGAATCTTGTGTGATCACATTGAACTTGTTGCTAATTGCTGGGTGCTGCATACCTATGAATGAATTCACTTTCTTTCTTCTGTTGGCACATACTCTGCTGGTGCCACGGGGATGGATTGACATTCTTTCTTGTGTTGGCAAAGATACATACTGCTGGTGCCATTGGATTGATCAGTTTGGCATATACATAAGGTAGTCGTTTGATTAGTTTGTATGATTGGTTCATATGTGCTCGACTTCTGTTTCTGATTCTGTATCTCTGCTGGCTACGCTGCCTTGCCTGTGTTCATAAGGTAGTCGTTTGATTAGTTTGTATGATTGGTTCATATGCTCCTGAACATGTGTACGTACATGTGCAGGCTAGTTGGCCGCACGGGACGCGTCCTCCTGCATGAAGCAGCTCGATGCAGCCGACTTGGATGGAGCCATGGAGGCGGGGGCGGTGGAACGGAACAGTCGATGAAGAGGCCCGCGTTGGAGTACAGGCGCCTGGGATATAAAATACGAACGACACCAAGCCACCAAACTGATTTTAGATCGAAAAACAAAAAAAGAGTGCCGATCAAACAACCGGCGAGAGAGAGAAAACCGGATCAATGAATCAGAAAAACGATTTTCTAGAGCACCCGATCAAAGCGATCGACGTACGAATCCTAGCTACAAGTTGCGCGGCCCCCGGTGGAGATCGACCTCCCAAAGACGGTGCGACGTGGAACCTGTGGTGAAGCTAGTTCTAAGAACTTGCGATTGATACCATGTAAGAGGATTATTGAGGAGATAATTGACGTAACACGGTGCATGTCGTATCGAGCCTTTCGGGCGATGAGATGTGAGATGGATTACAGATTGTATTCTACCAAATGCATAGATATGCCTGTATACTCACTCAGTCGTTCTCGTCCCCAGTGTCTGATTCGTGGGTGTTGCTATCGGCCTCCTGGCGCTCTTCGTGCCAGCACTCGCAGAAGAACGATTCTCCTCCGCCCGGTCACTTGTCGACGAGCGGTTACCGCTGCTGGAACTCCCATTAGACGACGTGTAGCTCGACCTGTGCCCTCTGCACGGCGGTGCGTACATCGCCACCGGCATCTCCGGCGGCAGGTCCGGAGCTGGCGCCTCGAAGTGGAGCGCGCTCATGGCTTGTCGGATGGACGGCCGGAAGCCGTAGTCGGGGTGCACGCACCATAGTCCCACGACCAGCACACGCTCCATCTCCTGTGCATCGAAGTTGCCGTCAAGCCGCGTGTCCGCTGCGTCAAGGAGCGTGCCTCCCACGTACAACTTCTGGATCCATTGCACGAGCACGACTTTGTTCTCATCCTCCTGGAGCGGGGCGATGGGTCGCCGCCCGCAGGCGACCTCGAGGAGGACAATCCCAAAGCTGTAGACGTCGGTCTCCGCGCCGGCCCTGCTAGTCACCGCGCACTCTGGGTCCATGTAACCCTTGGTACCAGCCAGCATCGTCGTGTACCCGCCACGGCTGTGGTCGACAAGGCGTGCGAGACCGAAGTCCCCCAGCTTGGGGTTGAACGAGGCATCGAGCATGATATTGCTTGGCTTGATATCTCTGTGCACCACGCACTGCTCCCACTCCTGGTGCAGGTAGAGCAGCGCAGAACCCGTCCCAAGAATGATCTTGTACCTGGTTGGCCATGTCAGTATGTTGGTGGAACTGTAGAGATGCTCATCGAGGCTTCCGTTTGTCATGAGCTCATAGACGAGCAGGAGCTCGTCAGCTTTATGGCACCATCCGACGAGCAGGACTAAGTTGCGATGCCGCAACCGGCCGATGATGGTAACCTCGGCGACGTACTCCCTCCTCCCCTGGCTTGACGTCTTGGAGATCCTCTTGATGGCCACATGAAGCCCCTGCTCCTGTAGGTACCCTCGGTACACTGCCCCAAACCCGCCCTCGCCGAGCTTCTCCTCGTCGGAGAATCCCCGGGTTGCCCGGGACAACTCATCGTAACTGAATCTCCGAGGCCCCGCCCCCTTCTCAAATACGTCATCCATGTCTTGGTCGAGCGGGACATCTGAATCTTCAGGTGCGTCTTGAGCGTGCATGCCCTTTCTTTTCAGATATTGTAGGTAACCGAGCGATGCCGCTACAGCGACGAATATGAAGATGCCAGTTGATACCAGCCCGGCTACTAGACCGGTTTCTTTCCTCTTCGAGGTTATTATCTCATCTGTCAATAAACATACCGGGATAATAAATTTTATGTGTGAATAACATTCAGAACTTCCAAATTCGTTATAAAAAAAATCCAAAATTAATTTTAGAATACTAGAATAGAGAACTCTGATGCCTCTGCATGGAGGAATCAACAACTTGCAACGATGCAACCACAACAAACTAGAAAGAAATGGTGGTTGATGGATGGTTAAGATCTTTGGCACTTGTTTCTCTGTGTTGTAACGACCTTATTAGCCTAATGTTCTGTTTGTAATAGTGAAGTTGAAAAATGCTTATATGTTTTTTTTTGTGATCAGAGGATTAGACACGTCCGTGGTTTTCTTGCGTACGGCTCCTCTGCCGTACTGCCCCCTGCCGTTGGCTCACTGACACGTGGGGCCGGGCCCACGTGTCAGTGGGCTGACGGCACGTCAGAGGAGCTGCGTCCGGTTTTCTTATAGTTGTCTTTTTTATGGTTTGTAAATTATGGCGGGTTCTTTAATGAAAATCTGTGAGGGGGCTCGTTGTTTTCTAGAAAACTGCATAGAAGCGTGAAGATAGGCAACAATTAATCGAGTGAAAATTATTGGGTCCCGCGGTCCCCCTCCACTCATGTCACTCCATTCATTTGTCCATGCTTCAATGTGTCTGTCCGCCTGCAACCACTCATTCACAAAAGATTTTTCATAGGTTTAGACTTATTTCTTTTGCGACATGGTTTAGACTTATTATTATGTGGGACATTGTAGCTTTTTATTATAGAAAAACACAATACAGACGTAGACACTCAGAAGCACACACATATCTATTCCTACAGAGCACACACATATCTATGAACGCATGGATGCACACTCTATTACTATGAGCACATCTGATAGATTGACCCAATGGGTCATGACTTACTTTGGAATTGGTACACATAGGGATGAATTCGTATGGAAATTAGCGTTTTTGGTTGGAAATGGGAGGAGGTGCGCCCACAATGAAAATTGATGTGTGTGGACGGAAAAATCTAGAGTTAATATCATTTTTAGTACATAAACTTGTCCCAGTGAGAACATATTCATACAGGAACTAAAAAACCTCATAAAAGTGGTCCTTAAACTTGTCTAACAGAACATTTTCATACAATTCCGTCAATTCTATCTGTGCACGGTCTCCTGCTGTTATAACAGCGCGTCAGGTTGGAACCGGGCCCTCTTGTCAATGTAATAGAGAATGAATAAACAAAACAATATAACAGATCGCTGTGGGGAATCAAACTAAAAAGACCTCCCGCACATGCAGCTCTGATGCGCCAGCGAGCTAAGGGCCCGTTCGCTTCCTAAGGATTTTTTTTTGAGCATGCTTCCTAAGAATTTTGGAGGAACCGTACATGTGTACGTTCCTTTGGGAAAAATTACTACCAGGCCGTTCGACTCAGAGGAATAGCTTCACGAGTTTCTCTGAAAAGGCTTGCATTCCTTTACGTTGGCAGTAGTTCTGTACAGGTGCAAGACGATTCCAGTACATAAACAATAAAGTTTGTGTGTTGTGTGGGGCCTTGAGCCAAATGAAATATTCTACTGATATCTCTCACTGGATAAGTTTCCATGCATAACCGAACATGCGACCTTCATTTCTTTCCATTGTTTTTATTCCTTTGTTTTGCCACTAGCTGCTAATCACATTCCTCTACTTTTTTGCTTTCCTCTGTTTTACAAGACTCTATTCCGAACAGGCCCTAAATTGAGTTGCAATTCTTATATTAGTTTCTTGACGCAAAGATTTTTCGGTTGTTATCGACAAGGTCAGGCCGACTCTAGTATGGGAGCGGTGACCGCGGCTCGTTCTGGCGGCGACAATGGTCGTTCGATGGTCCATGGACCTTGATGTAAGTTTTTTTATGTTTGAGGTGTTCTGTATTTCCGGTAAATCTTTATAATAAATCTGATAATTTTCTAAAAAAAACAAATATGGACCATTAAACATATATTTAGCGAGGAATACAACTCTCGGTAAGAAAAAAATTATAAGTGTAAACTGTGCGTCACGGCAAGAGTAGAAATAGTTCAACTCTCTCTAAGGCAACAACTTAATTCGGTTGGGTTGGCCATCACGCTACGGTCTCACAGCTGCTCGAGGTCCTCTGTTCAAATCCATCCCCACCCTTTCTGTCTTATGTTTTGTTTATTCTTTCTCTGTGACACTGACAAGTGGGCCCAATTCCACATTAGTGAACCTGACGCGTGTTACAACAGTAACAGACGGTTGCACCGATAGAATTGACGGAATTGTATGAAAATGTTCTGTTAGGCAAGTTTGAGGACCATTTTTATGGGGTTTTTTAGTTCTTGTATGGATCTGTTCTCATCAGGTTAAGTTTATGTACTAAAAATGGTATTAACTCAAAAATCTAATCCGAAAGCTTAGCATTTTTTAGATAATTTTCACTAAAAAGACCAAATAAGTCCCTGTTTCTTACTATAGTTGACACGCAAAAGAGAAAATACAAGCCCGTTCGGAGATAATTACCCTGATTCAGTATAAAGTTATCAGCATCAAGTATTTTATGAAAGAACAGAGGCTGATTTAGTACAAAATCAGCATCAAGTATTTTCGGTCGGAGGCTTATTTAATACCACTATTTGTATTAAATAAATCAGTCTCAGGTATTTTCGAATGGAGGAACTAGTATGTATGAATACAGGTACGTAGAAGGAAGCCACATACGTACCTGTCAGAGTGGACTCGAACGACCAGGAAAAAATCTGGTGCTGCTCGACGTAGTCCCCGATGGCCGCCGAGAATCCCACCGCTGCGTCCTGCGTCAGGCCGGCGGCCCGGCAGTCGACGTTTGTGCTGACGGTGTAAGAACTCAACTCCGGCATGTCGTCTAACCGCAGGGTCGCCGAGAGCGTGGCCGTGCCGGCGTCGTACCTGACCGACGCCGACATGGCCCCATTGAAGCTCCCGTCCGGCAGCGCCGTGTAGTTCCTGGACCTGATGTCGTTGACGTTGAGGCCGAGGTGGCTGATGGTGTCATTGGGGTCCCACTCGACGTTCCTGAGCGTGTCAAACTCCACGCCGACGGTCGGCGGGAAGTAGGTGTTGGCCGGGTTGCCGCGGTTATTGAACAGCGCCAGGAAGCCGCCGGTGGCGTCCGTCGGCATGCTCGGCGGGTAAGGTCCCACGAAGAAGGCCATGCCATCACCCTGCACTTGGCCGGCGAGATTAATGGTACGGGTAGTACTTAGTAGCTCAGATCAGAAGAAGTCGGACGGACGGAAGAATATTTCAGAGAATTTCTGGTGCTTGCCTGGCTGGTGGTCACGTCGAGAGACTTGATGGCGAAGGTGAAGTTCGTGGTGAAGCTGGCGGCCTTGCCGGTGGCGTCGTCCCAGAGGCGCACGGCCTGCCCGTGGGCGACGCGGCCGGTGCTCCAGCTCCTGGAGAGGTTGGTGAGGTCGATCCGGTCGAGGACAGGGGCGGAGTCGTTCATGTACTTGAGGTCGGCGCCGGTGAGGACGCCGGGGGCGGAGAAGTTGTAGTCGAAGCTAAGCGAGGTGACGACATGCGGAAGGCAGCTGGATACGGCTAGGAGGAGCAAGCTGAGGACGGGACGGCACTTGGGTGTCGCCATGGCCATGAGCGTTGTGTGCACGCAGGAGCTCTTGCTGATGAGGAACGGCGTTTGATGATCGACACGCGAGCAGCTATTCTTATCATATAGGGACAATCTAACTAGAACTAGAACTGTATGATGGAGCCCTAGTACGTAGAGTAGGGGCAGTGAAAGGAAAATATATAGGAAAATGGCAGTGCGGTCTTATCAGAAACGAAAAGTACAGGTCAACGAGGACCGGCGAGACACCCTAGCTATTAATTACTGAGTATTTGATGAATACTCCCTCCATCACAGTTTGTTAGGCGTATCTCGCATCGCTCTAGGCCCAAGGTGCGGTGTGATTGGCAGGAAATAAGGAGGCGCTGGAGCTGCGTTATTGAAGGAGGTGCGTCTAATAAATCACTAAACCAACGCATGCGGGAGGCCATGCGGAGCAAATAAGAAACCGATTCCCACTTGCACCTCATGTTCACACTTACATGCGCTGCACAAACCAGTGGGAAAGGCGTAACAAGTGTGGACGCGTAACGGGAGTGGATGGGGACCCAACATTCTCTCCCGCAAGAGGCGTTACATCAACGGTGGGAACGACTTCACGTCCATATAATTTGCCTCTGCTTTTCCTCTGTCTCGGTGGTGCTCTAATCGGCGGTGTCGGGGAGCAGGTGGCTTGGTCTTATTGTGGTCTTTAGATCCGGTGACATTTGTGTCTAGTGAGCTCGATCTCGTCTAGATGGTTTTGGCATCGGTTGATGCGGTTGTGTTTGATGTCTTGAAGCAGGATGTGTGGATGGCCGCAAGCGGGGATGTTTCTCTTCTTCGACCGTATTGAATGAAAATGATGATGTTGGGATTTAGTGAAAAGCATAAAACACCCGGCCCTCGATCTCGTTGTTTGCGGTGTTCTAGTTCATCGGCTCGAAAAATATCCTTGTACGTGAAGGCGCTCACTCCGATCTAGGTATGGTGGTTGTTATCTTTTTTCTCTAGCGTTGCGTTCATGGCGCCGGAGGACGATGGTGGGCAAGATTCAACGAGAGACAAGGTTCTTCACTCTTGAAATTATAGTTTTACTAGTTGCGGGATCTTTGATGTAAAAATGTAAGACAATAATGGCTAAAGTATTAAACAGTGCCAAACAGTGATCCTGTAGCTACAGCCAACGAACGATCTTGTCGGCACGCCTTAGGCCACAATCCTGGTAGCCCGGGGCCTGGCTACACCCCTGTATGTATGTCTCATCTGATGACCGCATGTGTATTCTCTATAATATGTTATCTAATGGGAGCTGAGCAACCCCGTGCCCGTCTGCTCCTAACTCATTTCCATGCCATGTTGTGTACATGGCTTAGTGAGTTCATGTAATCCCATGTTGTACCTCTCTCCTTCTATCAATGAAAAGATACGCAACCTAAGTGTATTTATGAAAAAATATATTATCTAATGAAATATGTTTGTCTAATGGAATATATGTGATTCCCTTAAAAACGAAATATATATGGTTATATTTTAAAAGAAGTGTGAACGCGCAACAAGAATTCTTCTGGTACCTCACTTGTTGTGTTTGTGCCGCCACATACATCTTACTATTAAGCGCGCTGCCGTGGCCATTTCTGTTCCGAAAGCCTAGGTTACTAAATCGACGATCATTTCCAGGAAACGCATGACCTGAATTCTTGTCATCGTTGATCGTCTTGACTTGCCTTCTACTCCAGTTCACACTGCTCATACATTTGCTTTTCCACGCAAGTTCTATTTCCGTTGTTTATGTCGCTGGGTAGGGATGCACTGCACGCGCAATCAAGGCTGCTTTCCACCGCATGTCAATATTGCAATTTAAGTTCATTGCATATGGTTAAAATTCCTTCTGCAAACAGAGATCAAAACAGTCGCCTTGCGATGATGTATGATAAAAGGGTGCATTGCACATATTACATGCTAATCGTGTGTGATAGGGTTCAAGGATGAAGACATTTGAGGGAAAACAAACATAAACTATCGCAACACCCTTTGTTACGCCGTACGCAACTAACTACTAGCAGCGTTCGGCTCACACGCCACTTGTACGGTTCCGCTGATAAGTCATTACTACCAGCGTGCGGGCCGGACATTGCTAGTAAGAAAACTAACAGGGGCATGCGCATCGCACGCCACTAATAAGAGGTAGACTAAAAAATGTTTGTGTTATTAAAAATCAAAATTTAAAACTGTTCATGATTTTTGAAAAATGTTTATGAGCTAAAAGAAATCTCTTGAATTTGAAAAATGATGGCAGATTCAAAAATTGTTCGTTATTGTGAAAAATATTCTTGAATTCAGAAGATGTCTGAGAATTACAGAAAAATATTTGCGAATTCAAAAAAAAATCATGAATTTTAAAGTCTGTGCATTCAAAAAAAAAATTCATGAGTTCAAAAAAATGTTCACAAATTTCAAAAAAAAATCATGGATTTTAAAGTCTGTGCATTCAAAAAAAATTCATGAGTTCAAAAAAATGTTCACAAATTTCAAAAAAAAATCATGGATTTTAAAGTCTGTGCATTCAAAAAAAGTTCATGAGTTCAAAAAAATGTTCACAAATTTCAAAAAAAGTTCATGGATTCCAAAAAAATTCACAACTTTCAAAAAATGTTCATGAAGTTCAAACTATGTTCACTAATATCATAAAATGTTCGGAAGTTAAAAATGCTCATAAATTTCAGATACAATAAATAATTCCAACAAATGTTCACGAATTCAAAAAATGTTAGTCAGTTAAAAAAATATTCACAACTTTCAAAAAAAATCACGAGTGTGCAAACATCTTCAAAAATTTCAAAAATGATTCTTGAACTCAAAACGTGTTCACAACCTTTTTAAAAATTCACAAATTTGTCGTCGCCAGATCAAGGATCTTGAGTTTTCACCCTCGAGAGAGTCAGAGATCCCAAAAACAATGCCTTAGCAAGACCATTGCGAGGTACAACCAATGAAGGCCAGACCTTGGCTTTCACCCTGGAAATCATGGCTCGGTACTCGAGTAGCACCCCCCCCCCCAAATGTTGTCCACTTGTGTTTGCTGCCCCCTCCGGCCAAGACCGCCGTTGCAAGTCCTCAACACCCGACACATAGGAAAAAACATCTGCCACCGTTCTTTGACGACGCAACCAAAACTCCCCTCCGCCATTACAATTTCTGATCGCAACCACCATGACTTTCTTCACCACTGTCAACGCCCTGGAAATCAATATTTAGACATGTCCCATGACACTGACAAGAGAGCGAAGCTTCGCACCACGCCCTCATGAAGCCTCTCCAGCCGAAGATGAGGGCGCGCCCGACTAGATCAATTTCTATCTAGATATCCAATGGCGCTATGGGCCAAAAACTGAGATCTCCGAGAGGAAGACCGGAACCCGTCGGTGTCCAGATTGAGGAGACCGGCCTGAAGCAGATCGAAGTTTTGGAGCTCGAAGAACAGTAGGGCCAACCACCACGGAGCTCCCCTGAATCCGGACAGACCAGATCTGGGCAGTGCCCGGCCTCCGCCAACCCATTCGAGAGCCGCCGCTACAAGTCCTCGGGCACCGCACCGCTAGCCCAAGGTCGGGCGAGGTAGCCATCGGCGCACCGGACATGACCACTCGCGAGGAGGAGGACGTCAGCAGCCCTCTCGGTTGTGCCCCCGAATGGGACAGACTACCGCTAGGCAGCAAGGTCACTTCCCAGTTCACGCCAGCCCTCCTCGCCACGAGCACCACCGCTCGAGATGGACGACCTCTAGGGGACGATGCGGGAGCCCAACCGATGCGGAGCATCCCAAGGTCTTCCCCATGGACCTACCATCGTCTCATCAAGTGCCTAGTGGACCCATGACTCGATCACGTGCAAGAGCTCTTAAAACCGAGGTGACATCTCTCCTCTCACAATTCCACTTCGATGACCATGAGACATGGCTACTACCTCAAACGGAGACATTGTGCATACTCAGGTATCAAGGAGTTAGCCATGGAGACGCCAAGGAGTAAGGAGAATCCGAAGAGGAAGATGGACGTGAAGATGGAGAAGGAAAGGGGCTAAGTCAGCAGAAGCCCGGACGTTCCGGACCGCCGTCCGGACGATCCGGCCTCAGCCCGGATGATCCGGACCCCGGCCCGGACGATCCGGATAATATGACCAACGACACCCAAAGCGTCAACATGAAGCCAGGTCATCCGGACCCAGGTCCGGATCATCCGACCACACCCGGACGTCCGGACCAGGTCCCGGACATCCGGCCCTCCCGCAGTTGCTCCAACACAACCGGATCATCCGGACGCTGACCCGGACCATCCGGACCCCCGAAGCCCGGATCGTCCGGACCAACTCCCGGATCATCCGGCCACCACCTGCGTGCGTGACTTGGGCCGAGGCCCGTATACCCGTTTCGTCCCCTCACTTACCCCTTCGGCCCTTGGGCTATAAATAGATCTTCTCCTCCCCATTTTTAGGGTTAGCAAAGGTTTAGCTCATGTTTGTGTGAGAGCTTTGCTCATCCACTTGGTTACCTTCTCCACGGAGATTCAAGCCTCCACCGGAGAAGATCCCCCAAGCGGATTCAAGACCCCTTTTTAGGGAAGAACTCAAGACCTCCTCACGGAGAAGACCGGCTACCCTTGTATCGTTCTTAGTTATCCGTGAATCGTGTATCTTTCCTTATGTACTCGAGGGTCTAGACCATGTGTGACTTATTCGTGTCGGTTTAGTGTTTCCTCTCGTGTTTCTCATTGTGATTTCTCTCCGTTCTTCCCCATATTCTTCGTGATTTTAGCGAGATCCGCTCCTTTCGTGAAAGATCGGGCGATTAGGGCCTCTACCCTACATCACCAACTGGTGGCGCTGAAGCCCCCGCAACCACCAGTGTCCCGATCTGTCCAATCTAGCCGTCGTCGCGCCATGGGAGACCACCACTGTGTAGCCCAACGCGCTCGAGCATGACGACCGCGTCACCGTCTCCCAACACCTGCTACCACGCCGCCGCACCCCACGCCAACGTGCCGTCGCCGCCCACCGCCATCTCCCCGCGCAAGACGACTTCGAGCGGGAGGTGAGGAAGTCCGCCCGGTGACACGTCACGGCGGCAGCAAGGACGAGGGATGGAAAGCGGGGCCAAGGGCCGGCGGCGCTAGGGTCCCCCCGGTCGCGATGCGGGCACGGCACGGGAGGGATATGGTTTGTACCATATTAGGCGAATATACTCCCACGATTATCAAATATCAATAGCCGTGTCTGACACGGTCAACACTATTTTCAAGGTGACGGGGCTTACTTTCCGCACAGATATTTGCATATGTGTGATCACCAATCCACCATTCCTAGCGTGAGGTCGAGGGTCATCCGTTGCTCTCTGAAGTGTTTGTTACGACAGGCAAGACGGCCAGACGATCGACGGCTTCCACACAACGCGCATCTCTCATTTACTAGTCTCACTGGCTATGAACGACGACTCCACGTTACAAACAATCAGTTGCACTCCTCAAGAGCAAGCACCGGGCCCCTCTTTCTGAAGCCTGAAGCCTGTAGCTACTAGCGCTGCACTTTCGCCATGCATCGCTCGGTTGCCAAGCTCGCCTTGCTCCTCGCCACGGTCATCTTCTCCATCGCTGCTCATGCCCGGCAGCTCCAGCCGGCCCATGCGGCTGGCGCGAGCTGCTTGCCGCACGAGAGAGACGCATTGCTGGCCTTCAAGCAAGCCGGCAACGACACCTACGACTTCCTCGCCTCGTGGCAAAGACGGCACAAAGATTGTTGCCGGTGGAGGGGTGTCACCTGCAGCAACGAAACCGGCCATGTGATCGAGCTTGACATTGGTGTCACCTTTTTGGAGGGCAAGATAAGTCCTTCCTTGCTTTCTCTTGAGCATCTTGAGTACCTAAATCTCAACAACACCAACCTACTTGGACCAGACGGTACTTCTTTGTTCCCAGCATTCTTGTGTTCTTTAAGCAACTTGAGGCACCTCGATCTCTCAACGACACCATTCTCTGGTAGATTGCCTGCTCAGCTTGCCAACCTTTCAAATTTGGAGTACCTCGATCTCTCATGGACATCCCTGCACTGGCCTAATGGTCGTGCTCCGGAGTTCTTGTCTTGTAAAAATCTGAGACATCTCGATCTCTCACACACACAATTGTCTGGTAGAGTGTCTCCTCAGTATTTCAACCTTTCAAAGTTGGAGTATCTCGACCTCTCCAGCACTAGCATGTCGGGAATACTGCCGCCTCAGCTCGGAAACCTTACAAACTTGCGCCACCTTGGCCTCAGTTTCATGCAAGATATACACACATCAGATATCTCATGGTTAACTCATCTTCATTTCCTGGAATTTGTTGACATGAGTGACATAAATCTCAGCAGCGCGGATGTGTTTCTCGTGGCCAACACAATCCCATCTCTGAAGGCCCTTATTCTTATCAATTGCTCGCTTCCAAATGCAGACCAGTCGCTTACGCACATAAACCTCACGAAACTAGAGCAGCTTTATCTCTCCAGAAATTATTTGGGCCACCGAATTGAAACATGTTGGTTCTGGAACCTGACAAGCATCAAGGACCTATCACTCGTTTCAACCTATCTTTATGGCTCATTCCCTGATGCGCTAGGAGGTATGATTTCCCTCCAGCGCATGAATTTTAACTATAATGGTAATTCAGCCACAATGACGGTGGACTTGAAAAATCTATGTGATTTAGAGTTCCTAAAGCTCGATGGGAGTCTTGCATCTGGGAACCTGACAGACTTTGTAATGAAACTGCCACAATGTTCGTCCAGCAAATTGCAGACGTTGAGCTCAAATCACAACAATATGGCAGGAATGCTGCCAAATATGGTGGGGCACTTCACCAACCTGGAGCACCTTTACCTTTATAATAATAGCATTACTGGAGCTATACCAACTGGTTTAGTGAATTGTACTAGTTTGCGAACAGTCGCTCTCGGTTTGAACCAACTAAGTGGGCAGATACCAACATTGCCGAGAAGCCTCACCCAAGTGGACTTATCCATGAACAGCTTGTCAGGACCTTTGCCGTCAGATTTTGGAGCTCCAGCTCTTACAGTACTAAGTCTATCCTCCAATTACATCACTGGTCACGTTCCTAGTCCTATTTGCAAGTTGCAAAACCTAGCTTTCTTGGATTTGTCCCAGAATAGGTTTGAGGGAGAATTTCCCTGGTGTTCTTCAATGCCAAACTTGAGATTCGTACACTTAAGTAACAACAACTTCTCCGGAAATTTCCCGCCATTCCTCCAAAACTGCTCGCAGTTGACTTTCCTTGATCTTGCAATGAATGGGTTCGATGGAGCACTACCAGTATGGATCGGAGACCTAGTGAACTTGCGGTTTGTCCAGCTAAACCATAACATGTTCTATGGGGATATTCCAGCTAACATCACAAGTCTTGTACTACTTCAACTGTTCAGTTTAGCGAGCAACAATATATCAGGATTAATTCCATCATCCTTGTCAAAATTAATAGGCATGACCCTGAAACATCTGCCAAGATCTGAACCACAGTGGTTTGAATTCACAGGCCCTACAGATGAAATGCTGCCCGTGGATATTTTGTCTGTGGTGATGAAGCAGCAAGAACTTAAGTTTAGAGGTGCTGCATTTACTGACATGGTCAGCATTGATTTGTCTCTCAACCACTTGACCGGTGAAATTCCAGATGAGATAACTTCTCTGAACGGACTGTTGAGTTTGAATTTATCATGGAATCACCTGAGCCAGAAAATTCCTTCGAAGATTGGGGATATGAAATCACTGGAATCACTTGACTTGTCAAGGAACAATATCTCCGGTGAAGTCCCAACGAGCCTCTCAGATTTGACATATCTAAGCTCCTTGGACTTGTCATACAACAATCTTGCAGGAAGAATTCCAACAGGCCGTCAACTGGACACTCTGTACGCAGAAGATCCGTCCATGTACGATGGCAACAGTCGCCTTTGCGGGCTTCATCTTCAAAGGAATTGCCTAGGCAACAGTCCACCAGGGCACAGGAATCAGCAGAGAAGTGTAAGTGCTTATGACCCAGTGATGTTCTTCTACATTGGGCTAATGTCTGGCTTTGTGGTCGGACTATGGCTTGTGTTCTGTGCTTTCCTGTTCAAAAGGGCATGGAGATATGCCTATTTTCGCGTCTTCGACGAGCTATGTGACAAGTTGTACGTGTTTGTTGTTGTTATTTGGGGCCGGGTAAACACCAAGGCGACTGCAAGTTGAGTGATGTGTTAATCGAGTTATGCCGGTGGCACTCTATTGCTCTGCTCCATGGATATAACGTGAAGAAGTGTTTAGCAGATTGTACAAGTGTGTGTTTCTGTCTATATACTTGTGATATGAACATTTTCTGATGCATGTAACTGTTATTGGTTTGTACTCGTTGGTCATGATGAACCCACACGTGATTTTGGCTTCCTGCTCTGTTGTGTTTCATGTCGATGGTTGATGGTTTGTAACACTGAACTGCACTAGCAGAGCGGGCCTGTACAATTTTGCACATCTTAATATATATATTGTATTTGTGCGCTTTAAGCATACAAATTTTCTAGTTATTTTGTTAATTCTCAGCTGGCTAATTCTAATAGATCTCAATCGTCACAGCAAAAGCAAACTTGTTAGTTTCTGAGGTAGGGACATGCGGCCAACACAGATGGAAGGCAAGATACATATCAGGTAGGAAAACGCTCACCGACGAGTAAACAGAGGCGACGGCTACCAAGAGATCACCTGGAGATGGTCGATTTCACCGGGAGCACGAAGCACCGCCGCACCGATGGAGGTTTTCTTCCCCGGTGATGGTGCCCACACCAGGAGCTGCGGCTGCTTACCCGTCGTCCAGCGGCGCCGCCGCCGACGACAAGCGGGGGCGGAGTTGGAGGCTGCTAATATTGGGAATGCGTTGGACTGGAACCAGTGCGATTGTAGCAGGCCCCCCAACGTTATAGCAAGGGAAGACGTCACGCTGAAGTTGTGAGCCCAAAACTCAAAATGAGAAGCCCATTATGAGTGTAACAGTATAGAAGCAGATTCACTATGCGACCTCAAAAAAAAACCTTGAAAAAAAGGAGATTTGCTACAGGATGTTCAAACTTGCGAGTTCTAAAAAAATGTGAAAAAGATTCCAAAATTTCTCAAAAAATCTATGAGTGCATATAAGGACGCATTTGGTTGCTCGTATATGGGCCAACCAGGCCCGTGCGGGACGAAAACCAGTTGTTTGGTTGCCTGAGCGGCACCCACATCCCGGCCCGCACGGAACTTAAAGCAGTCCCGGGCCAGGCCCACAAGCTACAGTAGCCAGGCTGAGCGCGGCCACACGTGCCTCCTCGCTGCACGCCTCGGGAAGCGCATGAGACGGGACCGAACGTCTCATAACTCCCCCTCCCTCTCTTGTCACCGCCCACTCCCTTTCACACCACACCTCCTCACTCTCCTCTCACCGCCGGCCCCTTCCACTCCTCTCCTCTCCACCGATGAGTCGCCCTCCGCCGCGCCCTCCGCTGACCCCATCATCAACGCCGGCAACAACCGCATCCACGAGCGGTGGGTTGCCGGCTTGGCGAACTCTGGGGTCGATCTAATGCGGGCTCTGCACGCGGCCTCCCCTATCTACACCAGGCCACCTCGTCCGGTCAATCTAGTGCCGGCCTCTCCGGCTCCACCACAGTTACCGGACCTCATGGTCCTAGGTTTGGTGACGCCGCCGATGGGGGTCGGCACCGCGACGCTGCACGGAACCCCTTTGCTTGGGGAGGGGGGGGGGGTTACCTCCATCCAAGGTTTTCTGCAGGCATCGCCACGGGCCCATGGGCGACGGCGACCTCCTCCTCGACCGCACGCGTGGGCAGGAGCACCGGGCCAATGCCGACGGCCGTCGGCATTGGTGGCTCCTCCTCCTCGCCCACCATCTCCTTCCCACTGGGGTTTTCTCCCCGGCCGACGTACGCTCCAACTCCACCCACTCCGGTAAGAACAATCCCTCTGCTTGTAGATTTGTAGGTTAGGGTTTTCGTCATTAGCATGCTCTGGTGAGATGTGAATCGATTTGATACGATCCGATTCGATTGGAATCGAATCGAATCGATTCCTTCTTGTGCGGTACTGTTCATGGGCAAGTTAGTGTTCATGCTTGTTCTGTATTTCATGTGCATGCGTAGTATAGTGTTCATAGGCATGCAAGATTGGATTGTGCTTAGTGCTGATGATGTAGAATGTGGTCTTGGCTATGTTAGATATAGTTCTTTTGATTGATGTTCATGCCTACTAGTGTTCATAGGCATGCAATATTGGTGTGTGCTTAGTGCTCATGATGTACAATCTGTTCATGGCCATGGTAGATTGTTTTTTATGTTCACGATTAGTGCTCATGTGCAACAATTTGTTCATGATGCTAGCCATATTGTTGTTGTCTTTGATGTTCCTCCTACTTGTTCATGTGCATGTTATCTAGATTGGTGTGTGTTTCATGTTCATGCTTAGGGTTCATGGGCATGCTAGCTATATTGGTGCTGTGTTGTCTTTGATGTTCGTGCTTAGCGTTCTAGTACAAATGTGCATGTTAGGTTTACGTGCATGGTTCTCATGGTAGGTAGGACAAATGTGTTTGCTACTTTAGGGACTAGTACCAATGTAGCATGCTGCCAATGCCTTGCTACTAATCCATGTCATCTTAGCTGACAAGGTGATGAAGACGGACTGGGATAGGGCCGGTGGAGGAGCCCATGTCGTAGACGGCGCCGAGGCCACCGTGGACTTCGTCCCCATGAATCCTGGCTCAAGAGTGTGTACCTGCCTGGCAGGGTCGCCTTCATTAGCCGACCACGTTCAAGGGGACGAGCTCCTAGGACCGGCCACGAGGAGGGGTCCCGAGAGCTGCTACGATTCTACGTGCAAATCATGGACGAGGAGGATCTAGCCATGCTCATCATCCCTCCCAAGTTCCGGGAGGCGATGAGGCAGTGGCTACGGTGATCGGAGAACTTGGCATGAACCTGTTAATATTTTGTCTAGGGTTAAGCACCTGTTGTCTTTAAACTTAAGTCTGTTTAGCAGATTTGCTGTTTAGTTGCTTGTTTATCTGCTGTTATCTGTTGTTTAGTTGCTTGTTTCTCTGTTGTTAGCTTGTTTAGCTGCTAGTTGTTGTGTTGTTTAGTGCTCTACCTGTTGTTGTGCCTAATGTGGTGGCCGGTAAGGCCATCGCCTAATGTGGTGGCCGGTAAGGCCATCACATTTGAATGGGGTGAGCAGAACACAAACATGTATGTAGCCAAACAGCCGTGGTGCTCACCCTTAAGCACAAATTCGGACAACCAAACAACCGGCCCTAAAATGGCCATTAATGCAATGCAGGCAACTAAACAACATGCAGATGTTGATTTGTTGCCTGTTTTTGCTAAACCATGCTGGGTTGAGATGTGGCTGAAATGCAGGCACTATTCATCCAAGGCAACCAAACGCGCCCTAAATGTTTTCTAGTACGGGTAAAACTTACGTATTAAATAGTACATTGATCTAAATGTTACACAAAATGACAAGTTTCTGTTTGAAAAAGAAAATGTGACCCCATTTTGATACATGTATTTGCCTTTGGTGTACACCACAGAAAAGATATAGATGAATCGGTTAAAGAAAATAGTACTGCCCATTCAGGTAAAGCTGCTGGAGCTAACCTCATAATTTTTGTATGACTCAAGCAGAAAAAATCAGCATCACAATCATGAAGATTGTGCCAAAAGCTCCGAAACTGAACCATCTCAAACAGAGAACAGCGGTAGGGAATTTGCAATGTGGTAGTACATGTTCAGCCTCAAATTTTAGAATCATTTTTGGCCACACTAGTATGAGTAGAGGGCGAAAGAACAGTAGGCGTACGAGGGGCTCATGCGGTAGGAACATCCCAGCTCATAGGCATGCTTATTTAGAAATGTACGAGCCAGCTAGTCACCAACAAATCAAAAAAATTGATCAAATTCACGGAGTAAAAGCCTCAAGCAAGGGACCGCGTATAATCTTACTAATTGGCACTTCCTTCAACCGAAAACATATATAACAGCCATTTTTTACTCTTGACAGCATTAGGGAGTACTTTCACCAGAGTGTTCCATATGAAGTGCACCTGCCTGATCATGCTACAAATACAACTCACAGTAGCATCACCGCAGCAATGATACCTTCTCGACACACAAATTTTTATCTAATAAGAATCCAAAAACACGCACACACGCTCACTATACAAAAGGGAACGCCATGGGATAAAACATAAGCAGAGATTTAAAATTGAACCCTCGACCTGACACAATGGTACATAAGAAAACAATGGCGCAACTGACACTTTGGCTTGCATCAACATGCTTGCTTGCGAGCATAGAAAAAAAAAATGAAGAACGAGATTAACTGACAGGGCCAATGCTAATTATTAATACAAAACAAGTGATTGTGTCTTCATGCCAGTTGACTAGTGTCTACAGAAGACCCGGTATACACAACATACAAAATGGACAAATCTACGCGGAGGGTGGGGGGGAGCCACTTCTTCATCTCAACCACCGGAATGCATTTCTAGATACCTGCAGAGCAATCAATTTAATCAGTCAAACCAATTTGTACAAGACATTCATGGAAAAGCTGTTAAAGTTATATCTCACAATTTCTGTATGACTCAAACAGTAAACGTTGGCTTCACTAGTATTGTGGACAAGTGCCAAAAGCTCCAATTTTGGATCCCTTCAGCAGTAACACAAATACACAATGCCAACAACACAAACATAGAGAAGCAATAGGTAGTTTGTAGAATAGTGGCATGCCTAGAAATTCTAATGTCACCATCTGGTTTTTGACTACATTTGATCTTAATAGAGGCTAAGATGTTAGTGGTTAAAACTTATAATAAGTCCATTAGAAGCCAATTCTGAACAACCTAGCTTATCAAAATATTTCAAATATTGTTTGTTATCATGGGCATAAGGGGGGTTCATGGAGTAGAAAAGGGAGAAACGTCTGATTTCGAGCTCGTGGTCATACTTATATACGAGCTAGCTAGTTGCTAGCAAATCAAATTTAATTAAATGCATGCAGTAGAAAGCCTCAATTAAGAGATCAAGCATCATCTTTTACTAGTACATACACTTCCTTCAATCTACAATATATGTCATCTTTTTCACTCTGTACAGCATCAAACAAAATACTTTACCAGCCACTTAATGATAATATGTTAGTCAAAGATGCAATTCATGATGAAAGCAGTATTTAGGGTGAATGTGTTTAATATGAAATGTGGGCAAAGTAGCCCAGGGTATCTGCAGTGTTCATGTTTGGCTTGTTGACAGACTTGACATTGCTGAACAAAATTTGCCACAACCTCCTTGAGACCATCACAATGAAACAATTTCTTCACTCTTTCATAAGTGAATTGAGTGCCTGAATGACCTCCCACAGGGGAAGAGTGAAGGGCTTCAATGATTTTTGTTTGCAATCCAGCATTAGCCCCTATCCAAATTCTGCCCTGGTGTTTAAGCAACCCATTCTCCAGAGAAAACTCAGGTTCTTCATCAGAATGGACCACTAGTTTCTGCAAGAGGTGCTGAGCTTTGCAGTCAATTTCATAGGAATTGAGAATTTCTTGAATCCAGACAGGCTGGCTTGAAGAAACCGCAGGCAAGGCAAACAGATGTCCTACTCTGGACAGAGCATTCTTTGTTATGCTCCCCTTTCTTGTACTGGAACTGGAATTGAAGGCCAATCAACTTAGTCATGGCTTTTCTCTGGAGATCTGAAGTAAGAGCTTGAGTTTCCAAGTGACACAAACTCTTGTGGTCTATTTCATCACAAAAGGGCCCCTACATACATAGGGTCTCCACCTCTCAATGGCCATAGTAATAGCCATAAATTCATTTTCATAGATGATGTAGTAGGCGACAGGATGGCCCTCCTGTGTGAGCACAGGTCCAATGCTAGAGTCACAGGCATCTGTCTCTATGCAGAAAGGTTTGTTGAAATCGGGTAGAACTAGGACAGGGGTAGATGTCATATCCTTTTTCAGTAGATCAAAAGCAGCTTGAGCTTCAGCACTCCATCGAAAGGACTTTTTCTTCAGCAGATTGGTGAGGGGCTTGGCAATAATGCCATAGTTTTGAACAAATTTTCTATAGTACCCTGTGAGTCCCAATAACCCCGTGAGTTCAGTGACTGTAGTGGGAGTTGGCCATTGTACCATGGCAGTTGTTTTTGCTGGATCTGTGGCCACACCTTTGTCAGAAATGATGTGACCTAAATACTCCAGCAGTTGCTATGCAAAGGAGCATTAACTGAGCTTGACATAGAGTTGATGTTCTCTTAGAATTTGGAAGACCTGTTGCAAATGTTGTTGATGAGCTGTTAGATCTTTGCTGAAGACCAATATGCCATCCATAAAGAACAACACAATTTTTTTGGTGCAGCCTTTCAGAATGAAGTTCATGAAACCAACAGGACAGGAGATGCAAAAGGAGACATGCTAGGAGAAATAATTCATGCAGCTAACATTTCAGACACTTGCCTCTCTATCTCATCTTTCTGCAGAGGAGAATATCTGTAAGGTCTGGCATTCACAGGAGCAGTATTGGATAGCAGAGAAATTGCATGATCAAATCCTTTGTTGGTGGTAGTCCTGTAGGTTCTTGGAAGATATCAGCAAAGGAGTCTATAGTTTTCTGAATGCAGTCAGGAGTTTCAGAAACAAAGGGCATTGTGTTTACAGACAGCACTGCCGTTGCCCAGATATCATTTCCTTTGTGACACTTCACTACCTGATCTATAGTGAGCTCTTGTAGTTGAGTGATGGGTTTTGCTTTCAGGCCTTGCAAGGTGATAGTTTCCTTGTTGTCTTGGAACTGTATCCACTGCTCTTCCCAATGACAGGCCATGGGACTCCACTGAGAGAGCCAATCCATGCCAAGTATAGCCCCCTATGGACAGCACTCTCGTATCAGTGGAGAAAGTGTGCCCTTGTGCCCACAAATTCAGGCCGTGCACCATGTGTGTACACTTTAGTTTCTCTCCATTAGTTACCTTGACAGTCATAGCACTTGGGAGCTACACTGTAGGGCATTTTAATTTGTCTACAAGTTGTTGATCTAAGAAAGTGTGAGAGCTACCTGAGTCTACTAAGAGCAGCATCACTTGATTTCCCACCAGAGCTCGAATCTGAATTGTTTTTGTGTTGGTAGTACCAGCCAGAGCATTCACTGAGAGATATGCAGCAGCTTCTTCTATAATTTCCTCTTTAGCAATGGCGTCCAGCACAACATCAGACAGATGAGCTGCTTCTTCAGCCATGTGAAGTGCCTTGACCTGTGCCACCTGTTTATTAGCACAAACATGTCCAGGTGCAAACTTATCACCACAACTATAGCACAGCCCATTCTGTCATCTGTAATCCTTCAGTTGCCATGCTTTCCACATATCTCCAGCAGCTAGTTGAGACTGTGGTGTTTGTTCTGGCCGGGACTGGGTTTTTGTGTAAGTTGAACTTCTGAAAGTCCTGTTATTTCCTTGTTTGGCCCTATCGAGCAGAGCTTCTTGCACCAATGCATATTCACAAGCACTTGCTATTGTGGTACGTAACTGCATCTCAACAACAGCTCGCAGTTCCTCTTTGAGCCCCAGGACAAACTGCGTCACCAACATTGTTTCACTGATATTGCCCTCATACATCCAGACCTGGTACACCAACTGATGAAAAGTCGTGAGATATTCCTGAACCGTGCCCTGTTGCCACAGCACCAGCAAATCCCTCATACAAGTGCGGTGAACATTGACCTCAAATTCCTGTGTGATAGCTGTGCAAAAAATGTCCCATCTACTGCAGTACTCTGTCAGTTTGTAGGACTGAAACCAGTGAGCGGCGTTACCATGCAGGTGCATCGACACGGACATCAGCTTGAATGAGTATGGTATTTGATACAGCAGGAAAAATAAGCCTTGCAATTATCCAACCAGATACGCACATCCTCGCCCTCAAATCGTGGAAACTCCATATTTGGCATCCACGGCCACTCACTGCTCTGCTCCTCTTGAACAGGTTGTGACTGTGATACCTTTTTCTTTTTTTGCGGAGTGTGACTGTGATACCTGGGGTTCTGCTGGTGGGCGCGGTTGTAGGGGCGGAGGTAGTGGTGGTGGTGGTGGTGCACGGGATGTAGTCGGCGCCCCAAAATTTGCTGCAGCCTTTGGCGACACGCCCAAACAGCCCTCCGCCACGATCCGATCCTACTTTGCATCTCTGACGACTGACGCTGGTGGATTCCTTCAGCACTAGCGCCACCTGAACTTGCTCGTGGTGGATCTCTCCGATAGAACTCACCGACAGATTTACCTTGGCCTATACCTGATCCAACCGCGAGACTTGCTCTTCGAATTTAGCATCCAGCCCGTCAAGACGAGTCTGAATCACCTCAATCCCATCCACCTTCGCCTGAAGTACCTAGTCTGCGTGCTCGGCTTGAACGGTGCCGTTGTCACTTCCTCTGAATTCGACCGAACACTGATCTCGAATTTACAGTCGACTGCACAAGGCAATCAACCAGTCGATGTTACTGGTGAATCTCGAGTTTGTGAAGCGCGATCAGGACCAACGAAGCTTTGAATACCAATTGTAATACCTGAACCCTAGGGTAGCCAGAAGAATTGGGGATCGGAGGAGATGAGTTCAACTTGGAGAGGAAGAAGGAAGGTAGGAGAAGCAATGTTTCATTTCTCATCAATCGATGCCTGTTAGTTGTTACAGACTAGACTCGGAGCTTATATCCTCGCTCGTACATGGGCCTGTGCCGTAAAGGTTGGTCACTTACTCACACACTCAGCCCACACGCATACTGTATCCTATCGGGCACTTTTCGCCACAGTAGATAGTCTGGCACGCTTCAGTGACAGCTCACTTGCGTTGACATCAATACATAAACAAGGTGGCTTTCTGAAGCTAACACCCTAAACCTCAAGGCAATTTCCAGAGCCGTTGCGGCTCCGGTATTTCATGAGCCGCTACAATCTAACGAAAGACCAAACCAGGCAACACCCCTAGGGGAAAGCAACAAGCACGCCACTGACACCCGCTCAAGTAAAACCGAAACTTGTTGTTTCACCTGGAGAGCCGAGACTCAAATGACAAGCCGGTCACGGCTATGGCGATGAGGGGCAGTGACATGCACCCATCGGCTAGGTTTCAACAAATAATTGATTTGCGAGAGACTTTCATCAGATAGCCTATTTTTTAAATGGCTTTTAATAGAGAGGATTCTACTGGGCAAGGTTCGCTCTATTGTTTTTTACAAACAAGATTCATTCCATTCCCAGGTCAAAAGGGGCAACACACTACGTCCCCAGCTCACCGAAGAACAGGGGTATATATGCATTGTCGGTACGTTTCATTTCTCAAGAAGACGACTCAAATTCAGAGATGCTGTTGGACTAGCGTACAAATTCAAACACACAAAGAATGAAACGTCATGGGCATAAGCAGAGATCGTGGCACATGAGCAAACAACGCCGAAAAATATTTGTACACACGGAAAATAGTGCATACAATGCAAGCAAATGAACTGCAAGATTCAGAGACAGGGCAAACGGTAAGCAAGTTCATTTCTCTTCCTGCCAGTTTGAATATTGCCTACGTGAATCACTAAACAGACGGCAATTCACAGTTGAGAAGATTAATTCCATTTCTGCATACAGAATGGACGAACCTGCAGCGAATAATCCATTTCTGCATCTCAGACAACGAAATCCTAACTCTTGATACCTGTAGAGAAATCAATACCATCAGCCAGACTGATTTGTAATATCCCAACTTATCTCGCAATTTTTGTTTGACTCAAACACTGGAAATTGCGCCAGAAGCTCAAAACTGAATTAAGTCAGCATTACTGGACAAAACCAGCATTATATAGGAGATCAATTAATTTGTAGCAGCACACCTTCATTTCCTACTGTTAGCATATTCTCAAGTTTTTCGCTGCATCTGGTCTTGTCATTTTTTTTCAGGTGTTCAGTACAACAAATATTAAACATCCATATTGATCGAAATTGAAGAAAGTAGACTGCACAGAAACCACATGCTTTTAGAAAAACAGGGGCCTGCCCCAGTACCGTTTTCATCGAAAACAAAACCAACATTCGAACAGAGTGCCAGTACGCAGGGAATGGCCGAATGCCAACCCAGCAGAGCACAAAGAAATCGTAGTTTGGATCAGAAAAAACTATATTGGATGTTATCTGAGTTAAACTAACAAATAGAGCCATGCTGAGAAAATATATAACCAAACCGCTTAAGATTAACATAATTATACAATAACAACTGCAAGCGATCTTAAGGTATTATAACGATCCTGAATGAGCAATAATGTGAAAGAAATTGCAAGCCCATATTAATCAAATAAAGTTTAAAGCCAAATACTAGGACATTGTTAGTTATCAAATATTTGCATTGATGGAAAAACAAATAAATCATCCTCGAACTTGAAACTTGACATACACACAGGAAAAACTCAATTCAATGTAGCAACCAGCAAAAGTAAAAAACAAAAAAAAAATACCCTGGAAGGACAGGAAAGAAAAAATATTCCATTCGGCTACTACTAACAGATAGTTACCTGCTCAGTCAATACATCATGATAGTATGCCTATCCGGAAAAATCATATTATGTATTGTGCAAGAGTTTAACTCCATCGTGTCCACCCCCAATGCCCATGTCTACAAGAATAGGAAGTCCAGGAACCAACGAGATTCCAACGAACAGTTAAATGCATACAAGGGGGCACTAACTAGATTTATGCACACTACTACATAATTCCAGAAAACAATTCAGCTGTATCTGATAATGAAATTTTTGAATATGGCAATAGGCCCGCAACAATAAAAAATAGTTCGCTAATTATATACAGAATTTGCCAATCCGCCTCAAATATATTATTTCTGCCAGTCATTCTGTTCGTTGTTTTACTCTATGAACATCTAAAGAATAAACGGATAAAGTGTTTGCTACCTCTGACTCGAAGCACATAACTCAACAATAACAACACGAGAATATCAAATAACTTGGTTTCTCTTTACCTGCAGTATAGACACCTTCGAATGGATAATAGCGACGCCAGGAGAAACTGTGGTGGGATTCGAAAAGTTTCTTTAACTGTGATGATTTAAACTGAAGCATGAAAATGTCACCGATAAATGCCCACAGTAACACCACATTGTTGTCCTCGGCAAACCCAAGTATCCTTGCCTCCTCTGAATTCATGGAAAGTAGCTTGTCTAGTGCAACAGTTCTTCCCAGCACCCATGAAGCTACACCATCACAGTCCGTCTTCTTCTTCCATAACTGGATGCAGTTCTCCGAAATGAAGAGGAAACCAAGGCCACCACCCTCAGCCTGCATAACCGTGAGCAAGCAACTGCCGACATCGATGATTTCCACTGGCACATTTATCACACTTAGGCTCTGCCTATCCAAATTAAATTCAAGTATTCCAAACCAATTCACAGAAAGCAACCAGTAAAGGGAATTCCCAACCATCACAGAGCACATGTCATGGTAAACCATGGTGGGTACATGAGGATCGTCGGCCAGAAGCAGTGTCCACACCAGATTACTCCATAGACCAGTCTCCGACGAGTACACCGAGGCGACAGCCTGTGTAAGTTTTATGTCGCTGTTGCCAACCAAGACAACCTGGAAGTGGTTGGCTTCTTCGGGAGCACGAAGCACCGCTCCGTTAATCACGGTTTCCTCCTTGTCGAACCCTGGGGGAATGTCTAGGCGGTGCTGGTCACCCGTGAGGGGGTCCCATGCCAGGAGCTGGTTCCGCGTCCAAAGGAAGATGAGCATGAGGCCATGGCGGCATCCGAGGATCATGACGGTGCCGCCGGTGTCGATGGGAAAGGGGAAGCGGGTTTGCGGGACGCGATTGGGGGCCTCCAGCGTAGGTTCGAAATGGACGGTGTAGAGAGTTTGGACGAAGCAGCCGAGGAGGGGAGGGTTGCGGCGGTGGTGCTCGCGGAAGCGGCGGAGAAATCGGGGGTCGGATACGATGCGTCGCCAGAGCTTACAGGCGAGGGACGCGCGGGGGAGGAATGAGGGCAGCGGGGGGAGGCGGAGGAGGATCTCGGAGAGGAGGTCTTCGTCGTCCAGTGGCGCCGCCGCCGACGACCTAGGGCGGCTGCGGGGGCTGCTCATCTCCTCACCGATGCGCGATCTGCAGGCTCTCCAACGAGACAATGAAGAAGAAGAAGAGCCCAAAAGAAAGGGAAGCCCAGAACAAGGTTGGAGAATGAAGCCCACGGAGAGTGTAAATCCCAAGAAGGTTTTGAAGCTTGTGAATTTTCAGGGAAATAAAATCTCAAAACAACATACATAGTGATACGTAGGGATGGCGAACCAATCTCTGATTGAGATGGTTAGGTGGACAGTGGTATCCTCAACCCATCAGGGTTCAAATCCTGATACTCGCATTTATCCTGGATTTATTTCAGGAATTCCGGCGATACGCTTTCAGTGGGATATGCCGGCTCAGTCTCTCGGAGGTGCTTATAGGGGTAGGGTGTGCGTGTGTGCGTTCATAGGGATGAGTGTATGCGCGTTTATATGAGCGCTTGCGTCTGTATTGTGTTCAAAAAAAAAGATACGTAGGGATGTACCGGGTCAACCTACTTATTTTTTCATAATAACCTTCTAAAAATATGCTTTCTTCAAGTTATTGGGAATTTCCTTCAAACGTGCAAGTTCAAAATGTTGTGTGTACTGGTGTGGCCTTCTAAAACATATAAACCATGTTCCACCACCGTCGTCGCAGTGAACATGATGTTGTTGTATGGTTAAGAAATGAAGTACATGTGGCTTTATTCCACCAAAAAACTCTTTCTCCACATACCGCTTTTTAAAATAACTCGCAATATCAATAGATCTGGATTTTTTATACACATGTACATATAGATGCAAGTATGTCTTTATAAAATTCCACTGCTACAAATTTATTTTCTGGAATGCACACAAACAACATTGATACATATTTTTGTTTGTGATAGCGATGATGTTTTTGAGTTTTGGTCGCACCTCTCCTCTCTCTTTCCGTGCTTTTGAACTCTTTATTTATACCCGGCTCATCAATGAATCATTATTTCGGCATCCTTTCTTTCAAGCAATTTGTCCCCTGGTATTGTTGTATATTCAGCAAACAGTCTTTTAATTCTGCCATTGGGATGTGAGGGTCATGCGATTGCGACTTTGTCAAACATCTCTGCTGCAGGTTTTTCACTAGAGGCTTGTAAGAATACACCGATGTGAATGGGTGATCAAGAAACTACAAGTTTGGTCGAACTTGATGTAACTTTGTTTATACCGAGGCTCCCGGTTGGCCGTGTTTTTTCATACTACAATTTAGACCCTTTGTACCATCTTTCTTTGATCAATAAAAATCATTTCATCCGTTTCAATGCTATATATATATCCATTTGAGCGTCAACTAATTTTGGACGGAGAGAGTATATCATTGCCGAGAAGGCCTTGTTAAATGGGGCTTTTGAGTTGGGTTGATCTATTGGATTATGGAGTGTGTGACGTATATCAAGTACTCTGTGAAATTGAACAAGAAATTATTGAAAGAATTTTCGCCTGCTCGAGGCCTCCCACGAAGTGGTTCATTGTCCCTATTATTATTATTATTATTATTATTATTATTATTATTATTATTATTATCTGTTGTTGATGCACTCTCTCCTCTGATGAAAAGGAAGTGGCTGATGGGGGCTAGTACCTTTTAAAATTTGTCGGCGGACATCAGGTATCTTTCACCTGGTCTTCGCTGATAACTCCTTGTTGTTTTTGTATGCTAATGTGGGACAAGCCAATATTATAAAGAATGTTTTGAACACATATGTGCATCCTTGTCTGGACAACATGTGAATCCGTGAAAGTGTTCCATTCTTGTTTTTTCTGTGGCATGTTTGTTGAAAAAAAAGAAATTTTGGAGCTCTCTCGTGGAGTCTCTGAACCGGGGGCAATGCACGAAGGTAAAATCCAATCACTACAAAAAATAATTAGAAAGAGACTAATTGACCGCGGAGAGAAGTATTCCTCTTCCAAGGCAAAAGAGGTGTTAATTGAGTCCAACCAATGTTTTAAGTGTGTTTAGGCTGCCCGCATTTATTTGTGACGAGCTCAAGAATTTGACATGACGATTCTGACAAAGATATTTCTTTTTGAAACGGCGGCAAAAGATTTGTCTCGTCTCACTTAATAAGAAGTGGAGAGCAAAGTCTGTTTGTTACATGACCACAAAGGTCAAACAAAAAACACAAAGGGATCACTCTCCCGGTAAAATGTTACTCAGAAATTTTGCCCCTGCAAGCACCCAGAGTATCGCCTCCGCCTTGATCGACGCAATAACGTGTGAGGGTAAGGAGGCCTTTTTGCGAAACACATTTGCGTTCCTTTCATTCCAAAGTGCCCAACAGACTAACATCTTCAAAGAATTATAGGCCTTCCTGTTGACTCCTACCATCCCACCATGTTTGTTCCACCATGTTGCCACGGATGGAAGAACGGACCAGGAATTGACCTAAATTGCATCCCCAGCCATGCATTGACCGCATCCCAAAACCTAGCAGCGTAGCGGCATTTGAACATTAGGTGCGCCCCCGTTTCTGGTTCACTTCCTCGTCACCTCCCCCCTCCCCCCGAGATAATATATCTGCCGTTCACACACGATCTTGCAGGATGAGCCATGAGAAAAATCTAATTTTTGGTGGACCCATATTTTTCAGACCATCCTTGGCATGTACGACTTTATCAATCTTGCGAATTGCATTATGTATGCCATGGCGGCAGAATAGCACCAATCCGCAGGGAATTTCCATCGAATTCTGATAGAGAGTGGATAATGGAAAAAGGAAGATGGATTGTTGGCCTGGGAGATCCTCCCCAAAACTCATGGCGGAATGAGTTTAGAAGGTATGCAATTTTTTAAGCAGACCTTGTTGGCCAAACAAGCTTGGTGTCTGGTCGAGGGACAGGCAAAGTTTATGCACTTGTCTACTTTGCGCAAAATATTAACTAATGGGTCATAGTGGATATTGTCTTTATCGGGAACGTCTCTACTGTGTGGCTGGAATTAATAGAGCACAGATGAAGATGAATTCTCACTACAAAATCAAGGTTTTTTGTGACGAGCCACTTGTGTCACGTAAAATTGATCTTCGGAAGAAAAATGCACTAGTGATGGTTTCTGGCCGTCACATCTCACGTGGTCCATCACTGAATCATCGTCACAAAAAAACAAAATACTTATGGTACCACTTTTTCCATGACCTAAGATCTGTCACATGGTTCGTTCAGGTTTTTTCACTGGAGTCTATTTTTCTTGACGGTCAGGACTGTCACCATTTGAACAACCGATTTGCCACATAATATCGTTATTTTTGGTGACGAGGTACCGTCACTAACAATTGGTGCGTCAATTTTGACTGGTCAACGATTCTGACATATGGGCCCAGAAAATGCTGACGTGGCTTCTTACATGTGAGTCTAGACGGTATTAATGTGGCTGTTTATGTGGGTCCAGACGGTGATGATGGCTTGCATTTCCGTCATAATTATCGTCACTTATTGAAGCGTACCAACATATCTCAGTATGTGGCTGACAGAAAGTTTCATCAAGCCTTTCAGTTTGGCTAATCCTTTTGTGATGGATAAAGCGGTAGTACATCTTCTTTTATGCAATAAGATAAAGGGTAGTCACTGAAATGCTTAATCTTGTAAACAACTAGAGATCATTCTTTTCTAGTTGTGAAAAATAATAATCATTTGGAATCCCTTTCGTAAACTAGGGATAATTTTTTTTATATATATATATACAAGTTCTCACCCTTATCTTGTCATAACAATTGAAATATGCTACACATTTCTTAGTATTATTAACGCCAACCGTCTTTTTCTGATTTATTGAAAAAGCAAAGGTTTTGCCTCATTTTAGAGAAAGAGTTCTTGAACAGTCGATATATACATACTAATCCTTGTATATAATGGCAGAAGTTCGCCAGATGCATTTGAGTCTGATCTCCCACCTTCGAAACCAGCCACTCTTAAAACGGTTCAGATATAGTCAGTTCACTATTAGTTTTCTTGCCGCCAAGTAAACATGCAAAAAAGGTGGCTTACCGAAGCTATACCCCGAACATGAAGACAATTTTTGGAGCCGTTGCTCTGGTTTCTCGCTACCATCCGATGGGAGACCAAACAACGAGCACACCGCTAACACTCGCTCCAGGTCTCCAGCAAAAAGCAAAAACTTGAGTACTCCCTTCGTCCGAAAAAGCTTGTCTCAAGCTTGTTTCTGAAATGGATGTATCTAGCACTAACTTGGTGCTAGATACATTCATTTGAGGGACAAGCTTTTTCTGACAGAGGGAGTATTCACCTAGAGAGACGACATTCAAATGACGAGCCCGACGAGGGGCAGCAACATGACCCCAGTGGCTAGGTTTTCGAGAAACAATTAATTTGCGAGGCTTTTCACCAGGTAGCCTCTTTTTTAAGCAAGTAGAACGGGCGGGCAAAATCACGTGAGATCTGTTATCTAAATGGGACTGACTCGGCTCCAGAACAGGCATCATAAACAAAAAGATCCATTCCATTCCCAGGTCGAAAGGGGCGACACACTATACACTGAAGCACAGGGGTACATACGTCAATGCAAGCAAATGAAGTGCAAGAGTAAGTGACAGGGCCAGCGCCCGAGCAAGTTCATTTCCCTTCCTGTCAGTTGGAATATTGCCTACACAAATCTCAGATAGCAGACTGCAGTTCAGAGCTGATAGCAGACTACACAAGTTCACACCACATTTGCTACAAGTTCACACCACATTTGACCAGGGCGTGATGTATATAGATTATAGAATGGAACAACCTACAACAAAGCAACCAATGCAATCAGCCAGACTGATCTAATCTCCATTCACGGGAAAAACTTTTAAACTTATCTCACAGTTTTTGTTTGATTCAGACAGTATAGCTTCAACATTGCAGAAATTGCGCCAAAAGCAAAAAATTGAATCAACTCTGCATTATTGGACAGAACCAACATTATATAGAAAGAACAACAAAAGGTGACCAATTAATCTGTAGCAGCACACCGCCAATTCCTATTGTTAGAATTCTTAAGTTTCTGGCTACAGTCTTATCATTTTAATCATGCGTTCAGTTCAAAAATTATTAAACATCTATAATGACCAAAATCGAAGAACATAGAATGTACACAAACCACACCAACAGCCAACATTTTGTAGAAGAACAGGGCCCCGCCTTGGTCCTTTTCATCAAAAACAAAAACAACATTCTATATTTCCCTGCGTGAAAAACGGAAGGTAAAGGAAGCAATGATTAGGCAACTCAGCTTCGTATAACAGCAAAAAGGGGAAGAAACATGACTTCCAGGTCAACATTTGCCTCCTTTTTTACCCACAAGTCACATAGCTGCTTCTTACGACAGCATAACACTCCCATTCTTGGACCATTCCTACTTAAGCTACTCAACAGATAAGAGGCAAACATACTAAACTGAATAATATTTTCTGGCCACATGATCAGGATGAATTGAACAAGAACAACCACAATTGACTTGCAACCGCCCTGTTTAAACTGCTCAACAAAATATGATCAGCTTGATGGTAGTATACTAAACTGAAATAACCTTTTCTGGCCACATGATCAGGATGAATTGAACAAGAACAACCACAATGGACTTGCAACCTCCATGCTTAAACTGCTCGACGACCAGCTTGATAGTTGTATCTTCGAAAAGGCAACATCAGCAGACTTCAGATGATGGATTTTGTCCACTATGCAATGTAACACTAATGCGCGTGGCACACTTAAGAGATCAGTTTGTCCTCGCCAGCGATCGACAACATTCTGCCACGATCTGTAAAGATACCAAGCACAAAACTCATGACCAACTTAAGACTTTATAATTTGCTCTGCCATGTACCTTTTCTTAGTTCAAAAGATTCCATGGGTGGATTTCAGATATGACCTTTAGTTATGCCAGAAAAAGAAAATAACATACAGTTTTTGAAGAAAATCTAAAGCCATGTAACAGGACAATATTATATCAACAAGTCTATTTGATTGTTTGGTAATCTCCAATTTAGCCTAGAAGCAAGTTCATGCTTCATCATCTACTTGACCAATCAATGGCTCTAGAGAATGGAGAAACTTCATTCTGGGGGTAATATGCAATTGGCTTACTCCCAAAATGGTCCGCGTATATAGCACATGAGTCCACATTCGCCAATGCATGAAAGAAGAGATGCCTTCTATTTTAGGATAGCATAATGTTGAGTACTTGACATCATTTTTCCATGTTTGCGGTAAGCGCGTAAAACATCTGAGTTACATGCACTTAAACTAAAATATGTTCTTGAGATGATTTACAGATGGCAAACGTTTTATGATGAGATTAAACTAGATCTTGGATCGCTGCATCTCTAATTGTATGCCCAAAAAGTCTGAAAATGCCAATTAGTCCTTCTGAAGATGAGATCGACACTGAACTTCAGATTTCAGGAAAGACTACACTCTTAGTTTAGTTTGAACTGGCCGAGTCAAGCATTATCTAGACAGTAACTTACATCAACATCATCAGGATAAATTCGACAAAAAAAAGCACAATTGATTATAACGACTTGCATGATCAGTATGTAAGCTGCTCAGCAGAGAATAAACGACTCCAAGGTCAGTTAGTCATAGACTCATAGTGATAACATTCTGCCATGATCTAAAAAGACACCGTGCACAAAAATAATAACCAAAAGTTCAGCTCAGCATTCCACTTTGGTGAGGGGTATGTACTAGTACTAAATATGAAGGTTACAAGAGCCTGATACGTGAGCTACAGCCATATGCTAGAAAAGAGAAGTGTCCTTTTTCTACTACCCCTATAAAAGCAAGAGAGGGCGGAGAACCAGATCATCCTATTCATCGACCTGCAATCCGATGGTCTACATCACTCCAGCATACTAAACGCGTTTTATGCTTTAATTACCCACCATGCCATTGCCTTAATTATTTACCCACCATGCCATTGTCTTAATTATTTACCCACCATGTCCATTGGATTAACATCGTCCCGAACACGTCGCTGCCCTCTCGCTACCACGCCGTCGGGGCAGTTTGGCCACCGCCCCACACCTCGCCCCACCTCTTCCCTACAACCTCTGCGCCAGCCACGCCTCGACCGCCGCCGGACAACCTCCACATGTGCCTGTCCACAAGCGCCGCTGGACAGCCGCTCCGTCCACGCGCCACGCGCCGCCGCGCCGTCCGCACTCGCGCTGCCCGGACCATCGCGCCGCCCAGCGCCCGCACCGCCCACGCGCCGACCGGGCCGCCACGTCCACTCCAAGGATCAGTGTTGAGGACGCCGCCCGCGTCGCCATCTCCCCCTTCGAGGACTCCATCGACGGCATCAGCGGCAACCTGTTCGACGCCTACGTCAAGCGTAAGTAACCGTCATCAGTCGATTCTTGAGCTGTTGATTGATTCTTGGTCTGTTCTTGCGTCTTTTTGATCTGTTCTTGCGTCTTCTTGAGTTGTTGATTGATTTGTTTTGGGCGTGGATGCAGCCTACTTCATGGGCGTGCGCCGGCCGGTGCGCAAGGGCGACCGCTTCGTGGTGCACGGCCACATGCACGCCGTGAAGATCAAGGTCGTCGACACGGACCCTGACGAGTGCGTCATCGTGGCAGCGGGCATGCAGGTCTTCTGCAACGACGCCAACCCGGTCAAGCGGGAGGACGAGGGGAGGCTCGACGGCCCGGGCTACGATGACATTGGCGGCGTCCGCAAGCAGCTCGCGCAGATCCGGGAGCTGGTCGAGCTGCCGCTGGGCGTGAAGCAGCTCGCGCCACCCCAAGCTGTTCAAGACGCTGGGCGTGAAGCCACCCAAGGGGATCCTGCTCTACGGCCCGCCCGACACCGGCAAGACGCTGCTCGCGCGCGCCATCACGGCCGAGTCGGGCGCCAACTTCGTCGTTGTCAACGGGCCGGAGATCATGTCCATGATGGCCGGCCAGAGCGAGGACAACCTGCGCAAGGTGTTCGCCCAGGCCGAGGCCCGGGCGCCGTCCATGATCTTCATGGACGAGATCGACGCCATCGCGCCCAACCGCGAGAAGACGCACGGCGAGGTGGAGCGCCGCGTCGTGTCCCAGCTGCTCATGCTCATGGACGGCCTCCGCCCGCGCGTGCAGGTCATGGTCATCGGCGCCACCAACCGCCCCACCAGCCTCGACCTCGCGCTCCAGCGCTTCAGCCGCTTCGACAAGGAGATCGATATCAGCGTGCCCGACGAGGTCGGCCGCCTCGATATCCTCCGCATCCACTCCAAGGACATGCCCCTCTCGGACGACGTCGACCTGGAGCGCATCAGCAAGGACACGCACTGCTTCGTCGGCGCCGACCTCGCCGTGCTCTGCTCCGAGGCGGCCTTCCAGTGCATCCGCCAGAAGATGGACGTGATCGACCTCGAGGCGGACACCATCGACGTGGAGGTGCTCAACTCCATGTCCGTGATCATGGACGACCTGGTGCACGCCAAGGAGGTGACCAAGCCGTCGGCGCTGCGGGAGACGGGTCTGGTGGAGGTCCCCAAGGTGTCGTGGGTGGCCTGGAGGATGTCAAGCGGGAGCTCCAGTAGACGGTGCAGTACCGTACCGGGTGGAGCACCCGGAGATGTTCGAGCTCTTCGGCATGGAGCCGTCGCGGGATGTGAGCTCCTCGACTGTGACGTCGCCGGGCGACGTGCTGCTTGTCACCTCGATGTCCGCCAGGACGGTGTCGGCCTTGCGGTTGATATCCGCCGGCGGCGGTCCTTAGCCCACACCTTGAACGTGTCCCGCGGCAATGGCGATGCCTCCGCCCTGATGCACACCACGGACGCGGTCGCGCCGGGGCCGAGCACACTGCCGACCAGGCGGAACGCGCGGTCATCCTCCTCCCTGAGCAGCAGCCGCCAGATGGGGCAATGGAGCACGCTTATGTATCTTGACGAAGATCTCCCTCCGCGAACTGCCCTTCGCCACCGTTGCGCCCCTTCTCCGGCCGATTGATGCGCGACGATCTCTTCCTTCGCTAGGGCATGGAGGAGCGACTCAGCAGCCAGCCTCGGCTTATTGGTGCTCTGCTGGTCGAACCTCTCCATCGCCGCCTGTGAGTCCTCCGAACCAGCTGCAACCTGCATCCTCCCCTTCACCTCTGTCTTTCTCCAGTGTCTCTGCTGAGCTGTAACTGATCCCAGCATTTAGGAAATGGCTTTGTAATCTCCATAGAATGTATACCTTCTTACTTCTATCATGAAGTCTCAACTAAGTATGGGCTGATTTTTTACTAGCGTAGGAGCAAGACCACTGACTAGCGGTGTTCTGGATAATTTACTAGCCACTGAAGTCCAACATCTAGACGACATAAGAAGAAAGGTAATAAGTAAGTCTTCTGCTAAATGAAGGGCTTGGGAATGTCACTAATCAGAATGTATACCTTCTTCTATCATGAAGTCTCAACTAAGTATGGGCTGATTTTTTACTAGCGTAGGAGCAAGACCACTGACTAGCGGTGTTCTGGATAATTTACTAGCCACTGAAGTCCAACATCTAGACGACATAAGAAGAAAGGTAATAAGTAAGTCTTCTGCTAAATGAAGGGCTTGGGAATGTCACTAATCAGGATTGGCAAGCTCAAAACAAGGAGGTTAGGATGTGATTGCTTAGAAGTTCATATATGTTCTGTTTCAAGTCAGCATTAGTGATTACCAACTTAACAAGAGAATGTGCAGGTTATCAATGGCAAACCACTAGATTCAAATTTCAGGATTACAAATAACAAATGCACTTGGACACCTTCAGGTTACAATCAGAAACTCTTGTATTTAGGATCATGCGCATATTGAATGTAAAGTAATGTTTTTAATCACCCATGTGTTCATCTTTCAGATTAGAAAAAAAAGATGACCTGAAGAGCTCCATGAAGTCAGTTGTGATGTTGCAATAAAATAATCAATGACATAGGTTTCGCTGGTAAGCCATCTGAGCAAGACAAATTGGTGCAATCCTAATATGTCATTTTTCTTTAATTTGCTTATGCATGTTCTTATACTGATTTGTTCTGAATGTTTGCGGCAGAATGACTTCTGCAATGAAGCTTCTAACCTTTATGGGGATGAAGCTGCATGTCTCTCTCCATTCCAACTGTGCAACACATTTATCGTTTATAAGACAATAAAAAACATAATTCTTCATTGGTGTACATGTGCTTGACTTATCAAAGCTCATATTCAAGTGCTTAATATTCATGACTGTTATATATTTTGGAGGTAAGCAGTCAGGGAACAAACAGACATGTCATTTAAATAATACTATTTCACAATGAAATGATCTAACTATCTCAAAAAAATAACTATGCATCTAGCTAAGTTGTTCTTGTGAAGTGTTATTTTTTTTATCAGAACAGGGTAATGAGTTTTGACTGTTACGGCCAGGCGTTTATCATTTCGTGTGCCATATATGTAATTAAGTTTGATTAGAAAACCATTCGGATATGTAGCACATTGACCGACATCCAATATTTTTTTTCTCATATTAAATCACTCTTTTGAATGTCCTAAAAATCGGAATATATAGGTATATTTAAATTTCCTGCATTTTTGTGGTTCCATAAATTTCATCCACTGATATTTCATAGTTCCAGGTTTTCAGTTTTCTACTGCTCCAATTAATTATGAATACATGTGGAGTTCATCACTCAGAAAGTGAACCTTTGGCTTGCTGAAACCATCAAGGAAGATGCTACAGAAGCTCTAATCACCTTGCACAAACAGGGTGCACAGGATAAATAGGACACATGAAGCAGCTGTGAACATGAGGCATCAAGTTAGCAGGGTAAGCTCGAAGCCAATAGTTTCTGTTGTTCGCACTGAGATTTAACCTCTTGTTTTTTCTTCTCAGTGAGACACTTCTAGGAAACCTTGAAGGGTTCTTCTTAGATCCTGGATGCCAAAGAAAACTATGCAAATCAAGTGACCAGCAATTATGCTCGCAAAAAAAGGGCGGCGGAGATTGCTGCAAGAGGTTTGCATTTTCATTTGGCCCAAACCATGTTGACTTTCGGCTGGAAAGTAGTTACCATGTCATATGAATTGTTACCTTGGCTGTTTTTCATTGTTGTCATTTTCTTACACCGCCATTAAGAACTATAACTACAGACAAAGTGTTTTGATTGGGAATATATGTATCTTAGAAAAGAGCATTAGTCAAGCCGTGCGTTGCATGTGCAAACTTACTATAACAAAAAGAAAATCTGAAGCAAGGTTACAGAATAATATAAGATCACCAAGTTTGCGTGCACATTTAGCAATACAACAGATCCATGTCATGGCCCTTAACAACTAAAACATGAAACATAAAAGTACATTGCCTTTTTCCATGCCACATATTCAGTTTTCACTAGCATACAAAAAATTGTATGCATAATTGTTAATGAACCAGAACCAATTGACTAAGCAAGCATACAGAAGCTGTAAAGAAAATGAAAGACAACAGATAAGCAAGGGCCAGTATCATACCTGGAGTGTAGAAGCTCATGTAGGGTAGGACGCTAAAGTAGACCCCAGGCTCATCAACCTTCTTAAGCTGCCCAGAGCTGAGCTTGATCATAAATAAGCCAGCACCTGTGCAAACAAAGATGACACCCACACCCTCTGCAGACCCAACAACAAATGGTTTCTCATCTTGTTTGGCAACAGGTACCGTTTTCTCCAGTTCGATGACCCTGTACTGCACCCATTCTGCAGGTCCTTCCGTATCCACCTTCCTTGACCACATATAGAGGCTGGAATCCTTAATGTAGGCAAAGCCAAGTGAATTGTTCTCCTCCATCGCCATGAGGGCAATGTAATACATGGTGTGCGGCGGCGGGTCAATCATGGATAAGCTGTTCTTGCCCAAGTCATACTTGACGATTGCATTACCCAGCCGAACTGTGAAGTAGACTGCATCTCCGACAAGGGTGCCTCGCTTAGGGTGGAGATAGGGTGTGTAGCAGCGTCTATATGCTTCTCCCTCTCGCATGTGCTTTACAAAGGTTTCACAACTGTTGTCGAGACACACCGGCTCGGTCCATGCCCCTGTCTCCGACGAGTAGACGCTCGCGCATATGGTGTCCTCGTAGTCGTGGGTGGCGGCGAAGAGCACGCGGAAGGGGCCGCCGTGGCAGTCGAGGTGGTCGCAGCCCTCGGCGGCGCAGAGCACTGCCGCGGACTCGATGAGCCACTCGATGTCCGGGGCGGGGACGGCGTGGCGGTCGCCCGTGATGGGGTCCCAGACGAGGTAGTCCATGTCATCGTGCTCCAGCATGCGGACGAGGACGCGGCCGTGGCGGCAGTCGAGGGGGCGCGTGCGGCGGCCGTCGGAGCTCGGGTGGGGGAAGTCCGGCACGGAGGTGGTGGAGGCGAAGCGGGCGGGCGCGTCCCCGTCGATCACCCTGAGCCTGTGGAGGAGGCCGAGGAGGGGAGGGGCGCCGTGGAAGGCGCGGTAGCGGCGGAGGAAGCCCGGGTCGCAGAGGATGCGGAGCCACGGCTTGCAGACGAGGGCCGCGCGGAAGAGGTGCTCCGTCTCGTCCGGCGGGAGGCGGAGGAGTATCTCGGCGGTGACATCGTCGATCAGCGGCGCCATTGACGGCGGAAGCGAGGGTTTTGGGTGGGGATTGGGGGAAGAGTCGGAGCAGAACGAGGCAGGTTGGGCTCTTCAACGGTTCAACCAGAACCGGCTTCAGCCTTATTTTGACGTGGCCATCTGGGCCGTGCCAGCTGGTCCAGCCCGTTAGCACACAGGCACGGCACGAGCTGAACGGGCCATGCCCCGGCACGGGGCACGCCAGGGAACATCGGCCGACACGACATGGCCCGTTTAACATTTTTTTAAAATTTATATATATGGTATAAAAGAGAAAAAGTCCAAAACAAACCTTGAAGTTGTAGACAAAAGCTAAGTCAAACCTTGAGCTTTGAATTCCGGAAATTGGCATTCTGAACTTGTAATCCCGGTCTATTTTGGACCCTAGACCTGTCTGGTACACTGGGAATACTATAATCCCGACCGTGATAACCCGCTACTCTCTCACGGACAAGAATTTGGGCCGGCCCACTTTAACACAACAAGAATTCGTGAAGACTTAAAAATGTTCACGGATTCCTGAAATTGTCCAGTAGTTAAAAAATGTTCATATATTCTATTTTTGGCACAAATTAAATTCCTTTTAAAAAATGTTTGGAATATTGAAATTATATTCGCATTTTTTAAAATTGTAAGAGATTAAAAAAAATCACATTTGTCAAAAATTGTTCGGAGTCAACAGTTCTCCACATGCTATGAAAAGTGTTTTGAACGTTAAAAATTGTGTCACGTCTTTTAAATATTGTTTTTGTAATTTATTAAATTGTTTCGTAAACAAATTTTTTTCGGATTGTCGGCTGCGGACTGGACCAGGCTGGCCCACCAGACATGAAGCTAGTTTTTTTTTCTTAATATGCGATGTAAAAATTTGTCCTTTCTTTTTCTTAATGCGCAACATAATAATAATTCGAAAATAGAAACAACTGCTTTGGATTCAAACTATGTTTGGAATTTTGAAATTCTATTTGCATTTTTCAAAATTGTAAGTGATTTAAAATCACATTTTTTTTGAAAAAATCGGAGTTCCAACAGTTCTTCACATGCTATGTAAAGTGTTTTGGATGTTCAAAATTGTGTCAAATTTATTAAATAATGTTTTTGTAATTTCTTAAACTATTTCGTAAATAAAAAATGTTTCGTATTATCGGCTGCGGGCTGGACCGGGCCGGCTCACCAGACATGAAGCGAGTTTTTTTCTTAATATGCGACATAAAAATTCGTCCTTTCTTTTTCTTAATGCACAGCATAATAATAATTCAAAAATTGAAACAACTACTTTGGAGTCGAACTTGGGACCTGGCAGGGTTGACCCCATTCTGCTATCCAGTACAGCAAACGACTATGACTGACATAATCAGAGGCTCGAAATATTTAATCAGAAAGCAAAGCGTCGAACTTTGTAAACATTTTTTAGGAGCAAACAAGTATTGAAAACGTATTTTTCTCTAAAATCTTCGAACATTTTATAAAGTGCGAGCATTTTTTTAAAATTTCGAATACTTATAAAAACCATCAACTCTTATTTTTTGCAGGTGAAAAAACCAAAAACTCTGAAAAGGCAAGCACTTTTTGAAACCTGAACAAAATTTTAAAGTGCGAACATTTTTTGAAACATAAAACATTTCTGACGCCTTGACAAAAATTTAAAGTGCGATCACTTTTTGAAACATAAACATTTTCTGAAACCTGAAATATTTTGTGACACCTAAAAAATATCACAAGTTTTAAAAATGTATGGACCAATTCAAAAAAATGTTTATACAATGAATAGTAATATTGGTGTGATTCAAAAAAATGTTTCGTACATTCAATTTTTTTTAACATTTCAAGAATGTTCACGAGTTTCAAAAAATGTGTGTACAATGTAAAAAAATGTTTGTGTGTTGCAAAAAATGTGTAGTACCCTTAACAGATTATACGTGGCATGTGTTTGAAATAAGTGTATACAAATTTAAAAATGTCGAACTATGTAAAAGAAAAGAGAACGAAAAAAACATAGAAAAACCAGAGTAGTGGGCGAGCGCGAGTGACTACGCTAATGGGCCGACCCAATTCAGCAAATACTGGTTAAGTCCCTTCAAGGTTCGCAATAGACCGGGATTAGAGAGTTTGGTGTGCTGATTCCAGGGATTGAGAGTTCAGGGTTTGATTTAGCTTTCGCCTATAAATTCAATTGCGAATTGAGCTAGTTCCAGTTTTGATTTGCCACCTACTTGTTTCATGGCTTTAATTTGAGCCGCCCTAGTACGAGAGGACCGGGAAGGACGCACCTTTGGTGTATCAGTTATCGTGCCTACGGTAAATGCTGGGTAAGACAAGATACAACTGTTGGGAAGGGGACATGATCAATAGAACCTGGCTGGATCCGGGCTGGGATAGTAGCGCCCATTCCTAACCAGTTCTGAAAAGATTTGTTTTGGACTTTTTCCCATAAAAAGCAACCCAATAGGCTAACAATGGCTCAAAAAATAGTCCCGACAGGCCAATAAACACGTGGGCTTACATGCCTGGCGTGCTGACGGGCTGACCCGATTAGCAAAGGGGTTGTGCTTGGGCCTGAGGGCGCAACATGCATGCCAGCACAACATGACCCATTCACTAATCGGGTCTTGGTGGGCTATGTCATGCCCGGCATGATTAGCACAGTTCTGTTGTGTCAGACCCTTTAGCAAGTTGTGGGTTCTATCTAAAAGTTTTTTTATCATAAAAAAATCCTAAAAGATTTTTCGTACTAACAAAGTGTTTTCCCTTTAGGAAGGCTAGCTTTATTATACTAGTTTACCGAGGAAACTAGGGGCAGCATCCCAAGTGCTAGAGCAATATATAGATATAAATGTTTTCATCATCTACTAATTTAGCGAGGAAACTAAGGGCACCATCCCAAACGCTAGAGGGTTTATTACAAAAACTAAATTAAGCTAGCTCACGAGCAACACTCTACTATAGTGTTTCAGGTTGACCTTTCGGTACCCTATAGCCAAGTCCAAAATATGTGCATATGTTCGCCTCCACCTCCCCCCCCCCCCCCCCCCCCCCCCCCCCCCCTCCATGCTGGTTTTTCACCCTTCCACACAAAAACTGAATCGACTCACCCGATCCTCGTTGCTCTTTTTTGGCATATGTCGATTCAATTCAATCGCATAAATACTAGGTAATTCAGGTTTCAAAAATCACACCATATATGTGAGATCACTTTCCTAAAAGTCAGATAGAAGATCTTTGTGCAATAAACTATGAAAACAAAATCGGATATTTCTCAATGAAAAATCGTTAATCCCATGTACTTGCCCAATTTTCAAAAAAGGTAAGCGTAAGCCGAGCGAAAGGCCACAACTTAGAGCAATGGCCTCTTAAGTGCAGCTTAACCCGGAATAAGCATTTTTTAAACAAAAATTGGCCAGAATTCAGCTGTTTTTTTAATAATATGCACAAAAAAGGAAACATAGCACATAGATAACTGAAAATCCGAAATATCATATGAGGTTGTGGTTCAGTGGTTCACACACCATAACAAATAGCGAAATAACACATAAGAATAAGGTTCAGTGGTTCACGCAGCAAGGATAAATGCATAACATTTTCTTAGAATGATTGTATAAGATAAAGGGGCCAAATGGTAGCAACCAAGCAGCAGCTCACATAGCTACAACAACAGCAGCCAAACAACAACCCTTGCCCAAGCAGTAGCTGCTCAAGCAGTAGTTCATGACTTCATGGATGATTCATCACCCACATAAGTGCGCCCAATCACCACTCCATCTTCATCATTCTCGTGCTCTATGTCCTCCCTTCTGAACATGCCTCCTCTAGTTCTTCTTCGTCTGACTCAAACTCTTCATCATGGAGATCTCTAACTCTTGCACTTCGACGAAGCTCAAGTTGTTCACTATTTCCCATAGCCTCTTCAATTACACTCCAATGTATGCCATATGCTCCCTCATGTCCATCTGGAAACACCATGAAAGCATGATCATGTCCAGGGTCCCATTTTCAAAATCTCTCACCAGTGCCATAAAATCATTTTTGATAACCTCCCAAAAGTGTTGATAAAAAAGAAATGATAGGCCATCAGGGCCAGGGGCCCCATTAGCATATGAGCTCATGATGGCTTCTGTAATTTCCTCTTTTGAAAAGGGCTTTTCCAGGGAAGCATTCTCTGCTTCTGTCACCAGTTCTTCCTCAGACCAAAACTGATCATCTAGATGGATATTGGGTCTGGGTTCATAACCAAAAAGGTTTTTATAAAATTCAGTAGCAACATCCAACATGTCCTTAGTGGAGTATACAGGGCCATCTGGCCCTTCCAGGATAGATAGCTGGTTTTTCCTTTTGCGTTGGTTAGCAACAGCATGAAAATATGCTGTGTTTCTATCTCCCTCTTTGATCTTCCTATCTCTAGATCTCTGCCACATGGCAGTTTCCTCTTTTCTCCAAATCTCTTCAAGCTCTCCCTTGATTTGTTTCATTCTGAGGACATCCCCAGCATTAGTTCTGTTTTGTTCAGCAAAGACATCAAGGATATCAAATTCCTGTAGTAGGTCTTTTTTCCTTTTCTTCATGGTTGCTTCTAGGTTTATACTTCATCCTTTAACACTTTTTCTAAACAGCTTGGTTTTGAACTGCCAAGTCCCAATAGCAGTTGTGCATGGTGAAGGTGTGGCCCAAATCCTTTCCACCAAGGCTCGAAAATTTGGTTGTTCCAGCCACCACTTCTCAAATTTAAATGGTCTGGATGGGTTAGAAGTACCCACCCCGGAGTCAAGGAGAATTGGGGCATGGTCACTTACCACTCTAGGTAGCGCACACAAAGTGGTAAGGGGGAAGTGACTGTCCCAGCTAGTAGCAGAGAAAACTCTGTCAATAGTGGTAAAGGTTGGGTTGTCCTAATTATTACTCCAGGTATAAACCCTGTTAGACAGCTTATACTCCATAAGGCCCCATTTATTTATCCAGTCATTGAACAAGAACGTCCAAGAAGTGTTAATATTGCCTGAAGATTTATCTTTAGCCTCTCTAATCAGATTGAAGTCACCCCCAAACAGAACAGGATAGCACAAGTCATCCATACTTTCATGTAGTTTAGCAATAAAGTCAATTTTGTCTACAACATAAGCTATGCCATAAACCACAATCAAATGCCAGCAGAAACCATTAGTTTTGTTTTTAAGGTAATGATAATACAATATTTTTTATTACTAACACTAAGGACCTCAAAAAGATTAGATTTAGTACCCACAAGGATACCCCCAGCAGAGCCTACTGCAGGTAGCATATGCCATTCATAAGCAGTAGAGCCAGCTAGGGCATTGAGGAAAGAATCAGACAAGGTCTCTCTCTTAATTTCTTGAAAGCCTAAAAAATCAGGCTTATACTTGTTAACTAAGTCAGACAGGAACTGTAGTTTCCCTTTTTGGCCCAAACCCCTAATATTCCAAAAGATACCAATCATGGGATTTTGAATGGATGTGTCAGACTAAAAAGCCCCCCTCTTACAGCATTCCTAGAACCACCCTCAACATCAGCAGTGCCCCCTGGTGTGTTGGTGTTGGGAATGTCTCTTTGGAGTAAAAACTCCATTGTCAGCATTAAATCCAGTATCTAAATTGTCAGGCGGAGATATCTCAGGATTCTGAGAAGCAAATAAAAGGTATTTTTCAGTTTCATCTCTAATAATGTCATTAATGATCTGGTTTTTTTCTATCTCATCATCATCAATCTTGATATTAACTGCAGAAGCATAAGCCTCTAAATTAGATGTAGATTCAGTAGCAAAGGACTTACTTTTAAATGTAGGGGGGATTTCCAGGTTTTACTTCATCTTGTATGCTGCAGCTTTCTCCATAATATTTTGCCTGTTGTGGACCCTGGAGCTCAGTCTTGGAGCAACCACCAGACCCCACTTGTTTTTGGGTGTAGCCCTTTCCTTGGTTTTCTCCATAAGTCCCATTATCTTCAAGCCATGAGCTTCAACAGTGTCCATCCCCTCATCTGGTTCAGCAGTTTCACTGTCAGTATCAGAAGCAGAGTCTTCCAGCTCTTCCAGCAGGCTAGAATAGTATAGTTTTTGAGCAGACACTGGGGAATTGATAGCAGCATCACTGCTTGACGATGCAGCGATCACACTGGTCTCATTTGCTTTGTTGTGGGGAGTGCTAAGGATTTTGATTGCCTCAGAGAAGGGTATCGAAGAGCACATGCTCTGGGTCACAGTTTCTTCTTTAGTCTTCTTATAGCTCTCATAGGAGATATGCATGCCTCAACCAGAGCAGGGGGTGTAATGTAGCACCATCATCAGTTGCTTTCTTCCCAGCTGGAGTTTTTGTGGGGGCCCTGTTGGCAAGGTCTAGGTCATCTATGGGTTCCTCTCCATCATCCAGGATGTCCTTATCTAGTTCCTCCTCATCAATTACCTTGTTGTCGTCATCCACAACTATGTCAGTAGGTCCATCATCATCATTAGGATCATCAGCCCCTATCTGGTCAAAACCTTCCATAGTAAAGGATAAGATATAGAGTTTTTTCCTCATCTCCATAATTCTTTCAAAAGGAATTTTAGCTGGGTCCCTACAAGCAATTTTGACCCTCACTTTCTCATAGAAGCTCTTCATCAGACCATTCCAATCTACATCCACAAGAATTCCAAAGAAGGAAGCAATCTGAGATAGGACTTTCCATGTGCACCATTTGGACGACAGGCCCTCCACGACGACCCATGCTTCAGTAAGCTCGCTGAATGGGTCAATTGAACCGGTCCATTTTCCACAGACACAGACACTCCATCGATGGGCAGATCAAAGGCAGGGAATTCAATCAGTTCATCGACATCTTTCCAGGGTGGAAATCTGACCAGGAACTTCTTCTCTGACAGTGGCCTGATCTGCCATGTCCATTGCTTATTTTTGCAGAATATCCCAGAGAGATTCTTAACTAGATCTGACTTGTTGATTTCGCCTTTCATGATCCAAACTTCTCCACAGTTCCTGAAGTTCAGCCAATTTGCTTCTCTACCCACAGGAGCGTCAATGTGATAGAACCCCAGTCCCAGTGCAGAACTCCCAAAGAAAGTGGCAACTGGATGAGGTTGCGCCCAGGCTGCGCAATTATTGACATTGTGCCCCTCCAAACCACAGATGAAGCAGGCTTTCTTCTAGATGCAGTTACCAATGTAGTGGCCAGGGCCTCCACGTTCTGTATCTCCAATTTGTTCTAATACTGCAAGAAATATTAAAGGAATGCTATGAAATTGTACACATGAGAGTAATAAAGATAAATTATCGCTAGTCACCTGAAATCTTTCTCGGGCTCCCACTCTTCTTATGGTTCCTCGGAGGGGTGGTCGCACCCTGTTGCCTTGTGGGCATCTGGTAGCCCCCTCAAGTGGATCTTTGCTCTAGTATTTTTTATATATTCCATCAAAAATCTTCAAAAAGTTTCGTCCAATTTTGAGAAATTTTATTTTTGCACAAAAACAACACCATGGTAGTTCTGTCAAAAACATCATCAGTCCAGGTTAGTTTCATTCAAATCATGTAAATTAGAATCCAAAACAAGAGCAAAAGTGTTTGAAAAAATAGATGCAACGAAGACGTATCAGGTTCTTGCATACTCAGACTTCACCAATGTCTCCCGGAGATCATATTGACTAGGTGGATCTAAATCTTGGCCAAATTGACCAAGGGCCTGAACCATCTGCCTAAACTCGTCATTGTCAATTGCGTTAAATTATGTGGCTACATTGCATATAAGAGATACACATCTTTGCATAGGAGGGCGACAAACAATCTACAATTCAATTGGAAAAAATAGGGCAGCAAGATCTTTCCATGGGTACACACCCATCTTGCAATGTACTCAGGTGCTCAAAGTGATCTCTCCTTCCATGTTGCCTTGTTAATCTTCATTTGCTTGAGTCTTGCTTAATTCTACGTTTAACTTGGGGTAAATGGTACATGTTGTTGGGGAACGTAGTAATTTCAAAAAAATTCCTACGCACACGCAAGATCATGGTGATGCATAGCAAAGAGAGGGGAGAGTGTCGTCTACGTACCCTCGTAGACCGTAAGCAGAAGCGTTATGACAACGCGGTTGATGTAGTCGTACGTCTTCACGATCGACCGATCCTAAATACCGAATGTATGGCACCTCCGCGTTCAGCACACGTTCAGCTCGGTGACGTCCCGTGAACTCACGATCCAGTAGAGCTTCGGGGAAGAGCTTTGTCAGCACGACGGCGTGGTGATGGTGTTGATGAAGTTACCGACGCAGGGCTTCGCCTAAGCACCGCACATGGCTAAGAGATCAATGATCAATTGTTGTGTCTTGGGGTGCCCCCTGCCCCCGTATATAAAGGAGCTAGGGGCGAGGCGGCCGACCAAGGAGGAGGGCGCGCCAGGGGGAGTCCTACTCCCACAGGGAGTAGGACTCCTTTCCTAGTAGGAGTAGGAGAAGGGGAAAGGGAAGGAGAGAGGAGGAAGGAAAGGGGGGCGCCGCTCCCCCTCCTTGTCCAATTCGGACTAGAGGGGGAGGAGGCGCGCGGCCTGCCCTGGCTGCCTCTCCTCTTCTCGACTAAGGCTCAATAGGCCCATTACACTCCCCGGGGGGTTCCAGTAACCCCCTGGTACTCCGGTATATGTCCGAAACCTCCCGAAACACTTCCGATGTCCGAACATAGTCGTCCAATATACCGATCTTTACGTCTCGACCATTTTGAGACTCCTCGTCATGTCCGTGATCATATCCGGGACTCCAAACTACCTTCGGTACATCAAAAACACAAAAACTCATAATACCGATTGTCACAAAACTTTAAGCATGCGGACCCTACATATGTAGACATGACCGAGACATGTCTGTGGTCAATAACGAATAACGGAACCTGGATGCTCATATTGGTTCCTACATATTTTACGAAGATCTTTATTGGTCAAACCGCATAACAACATACGTTGTTCCCTTTGTCATCGGTATGTTACTTGCCCGAGATTCGATCGTCGGTATCTCAATACCTAGCTCAATCTCGTTACCGGCAAGTCTCTTTACTCGTTCCGTAATGCATCATCCCGCAACTAACTCATTAGTCACATTTCTTGCAGGGCTTATAGTGATGTGCATTACCGAGAGGGCCCAGAGATACCTCTCCGACAATCGGAGTGACAAATCCTAATCTCGATCTATGCCAACTCTACGAACACCATCGGAGACACCTGTGGAGCACCTTTATAATGACCCAGTTACGTTGTGACGTTTGGTAGCATACAAAGTGTTCCTCCGGATTTGGGAGTTGCATAATCTCATAGTCATAGGAATATGTATAAGTCATGGAGAAAGCAATAGCAGTAAACTAAACGATCAAGTGCTAAGCTAACGAAATGGGTCAAGTCAATCACATCATTCTCCTAACGATGTGACCCCGTTAATCAAATGACAACTCATGTCCATGGCTAGGAAACTCAACCATCTTTGATCAACGAGCTAGTCAAGTAGAGGCATATTAGTGACACTATGTTTGTCTATGTATTCACACATGTATTATGTTTTCCGGTTAATACAATTCTAGCATGAATAATAAATATTTATCATGATATGAGGAAATAAATAATAACTTTATCATTGCCTTTAGGGCATATTTTCTTCAGTCTCCCACCTGCACTAGAGTCAATAATCTAGACACAGTAATGATACTAACACCCATGGAGTCTTGGTGTTGATCATGTTTTGCTCGTGGAAGAGGCTTAGTCAACGGGTTTGCAACATTCAGATCCGTATGTATCTTGTAAATCTCTATGTCTCCCACCTGGATGTGCTTGGTCCTCTTGTGAAATCTGGATTCCTTTGCCAAGGCAATTGCACCAGTATTGTCACAAAAGATTTTCATTGGACCCGATGCACTAGGTATGAGACCTAGATCGGATATGAACTCCTTCATCAAGACTCCTTCATTTGCTGCTTCTGAAGTAGCTATGTACTCCGCTTCACACGTAGATCCCGCCACGAAGCTTTGTTTAGAACTGCACCAACTGACAGCTCCACCGTTCAATAAAAACATGTATCCGGTTTGCGATTTAGAATCGTCCGGATCAATGTCAAAGCTTGCATCGACGTAACCATTTACGACGAGCTCTTTGCCACCTCCATAAACGAGAAACATATCCTTAGTCCTTTTCAGGTATTTCAGGATGTTCTTTACCGCTGTCCAGTGATCCACTCCTGGATTACTTTGGTACCTCCCTGCTAAAGTAATAGCAAGGCACACATCAGGTCTGGTACACAGCATTGCATACATGATAGAACCTATGGCTGAAGCATAGGGAACACTTTTCATTTTCTCTCTATCTTCTGCAGTGGTCGGGCATTGAGTCTGACTCAACTTCACACCTTGTAACACAGGCAAGAACCCTTTCTTTGCTTGATCCATTTTGAACTTTTTCCAAACTTTATCAAGGTATGTGCTTTGTGAAAGTCCAATTGAGCGTCTTGATCTATCTCTATAGATCTTGATGCCTAATATATAAGAAGCTTCACCGAGGTCTTTCATTGAAAAACTCTTATTCAAGTATCCTTTTATGCTATCCAGAAATTCTATATCATTTCCAATCAACAATATGTCATCCACATATAATATTAAAAACGCTACAGAGCTCCCACTCACTTTCTTGTAAATACAGCCTTCTCCAAAAGTCTGTATAAAACCATATGCTTTTATCACACTATCAAAACGTGTATTCCAACTCCGAGAGGCTTGCACCAGTCCATAAATGGATCGCTGGAGCTTGCACACTTTGTTAGCACCCTTTCGATCGAAAAAACCTTCTGGTTGCATCATATACAACTCTTCTTTCAGAAATCCATTCAGGAATGCAGTTTTGACATCCATTTGCCAAATTTCATAAACATAAAATGCGGCAATTGCTAACATGATTCGGACAGACTTAAGCATCACTATGAGTGAGAAAGTCTCATCGTAGTCAACCCCTTGAACTTGTCGAAAACCTTTTGCAACAAGTCAAGCTTTGTAGACAGTAACATTACCGTCAGCGTCAGTCTTCTTTTTGAAGATCCATTTATTCTCTATGGCTTGCCGATCATCGGGCAAGTCAACCAAAGTCCACACTTTGTTCTCATACATGGATCCCATCTCAGATTTCATGGCATCAAGCCATTTTGCGGAATCTAGGCTCACCATCGCTTCTTCATAGTTCGTAGGTTCGCCATGGTCAAGTAACATGACTTCCAGAACAGGATTACCGTACCACTCTGGTGCGGATCTTACCCTGGTTGACCTACGAGGTTCGGTAGTAACTTGATCTGAAGTTTCATGATCAATATCATTAGCTTCCTCACTAATTGATGTAGGTGTCACAAGAACCAGTTTCTGTGATGAACTACTTTCCAATAAGGGAGCAGGTACAGTTACCTCATCTAGTTCTACTTTCCTCCCACTCACTTCTTTCGAGAGAAACTCCTTCTCTAGAAAGGATCCATTCTTAGCAACGAATGTTTTGCCTTCGGATCTGTGATAGAAGGTGTACCCAACAATTTCCTTTGGGTATCCTATGAAGACACATTTCTCCAATTTGGGTTCGAGCTTATCAGGTTGAAGTTTTTTCACATAAGCATCGCAGCCCCAAACTTCAAGAAACGACAACTTTGGTTTCTTGCCAAACCACAGTTCATAAGGCGTCGTCTCAACGGATTTTGATGGTGCCCTATTTAACGTGAACGCAGCCGTCTCTAAAGCATAACCCCAAAACGATAGCGGTAAATTAGTAAGAGACATCATAGATCGCATCATATCTACTAAAGTACGATTACGACGTTCGGGCACACCATTACGATGTGGTGTTCCGGGTGGCGTGAGTTGTGAAACTATTCCGCATTGTTTCAGATGAAGACCAAACTCGGAACTCAAATATTCTCCTCCATGATCAGATCGTAGAAACTTTATTTTCTTGTTATGATGATTTTCCACTTCACTCTGAAATTCTTTGAACTTTTCAAATGTTTCAGACTTATGTTTCACTAAGTAGATATACCCATATCTGCTCAAATCATCTATGAAGGTGAGAAAATAACAATACCCGCCGCGAGCCTCAATATTCATCGGACTACATACATCAGTATGTATGATTTCCAACAAATCTGTTGCTCACTCCATTGTTCTGAAGAATGGCGTTTTAGTCATCTTGCCCATGAGGCATCATTCGCAAGTACCAAGTGATTCCAAAAGTCTATCAGTGTGGAGTTTCTTCATGCGCTTTACACCAATATGACCCAAACGGCAGTGACACAAATAAGTTGCACTATCATTATCAACTCTGCATCTTTTGGCTTCAATATTATGAATATGTGTATCACTACTATCAAGATTCAACAAAAATAGACCACTCTTCAAGGGTGCATGACCATAAAAGATATTACTCATATAAATAGAACAATCATTATTCTCAGATTTAAATTAATAACCGTCTCGCATCAAACAAGATCCAGATATAATGTTCATGCTCAACACTAGCACCAAATAACAATTATTCAGGTCTAAAACTAATCCCGAAGGTATATGTAGAGGTAGCGTGCCGGCGGCGATCACATCGACTTTGGAACCATTTCCCACGCGCATCGTCACCTCGTCCTTAGCCAATCTTCGCTCAATTCGTAGTCCCTATTTTGAGTTGCAAATATTAGCAACAGAACCAGTATCAAATACCCAGGTGCTACTACGAGCTTTAGTAAGGTACACATCAATAACATGTATACCACATATACCTTTGTTCACTTTGCCATCCTTCTTATCCGCCAAATACTTGGGGCAGTTCTGCTTCTAGTGAGCAGTCTGTTTGCAGTAGAAGCACTCAGTCTCAGGCTTAGGTCCAGACTTAGGTTTCTTCTCCTGAGCAGCAACTTGTTTGCTGTTCTTCTTGAAGTTCCCCTTCTTCTTCCCTTTGCCCTTTTTCTTAAAACTGGTGGTCTTGTTGACCATCAAGACTTGATGCTCCTTCTTGATTTCTACCTCCGCAGCCTTTAGCATTGTGAAGAGCTCGGGAATTGTCTTATCCATCCCTTGCATATTATAATTTATCACGAAGCTCTTGTAGCTTGGTGGTAGTGATTGAAGAATTCTGTCAATGACACTATCATCCGGAAGATTAACTCCCAGTTGAATCAAGTGGTTATTGTACCCAGACATTTTGAGTATATATTCACTGACAGAACTATTCTCCTCCATCTTGCAGCTGTAGAACTTATTGGAGACTTCATATCTCTTAATCTGGGCATTTGCTTGAAATATTAACTTCAACTCCTGGAACATCTCATATGCTCCATGACGTTCAAAACGTCGTTGAAGTCCCGATTCTAAGCCGTAAAGCATGGCACACTGAACTATCGAGTAGTCATCAGCTTTGCTATGCCAGACGTTCTTAACATCGTCAGTTGCATCTGCAGCAGGCCTGGCACCCAGCGCTGCTTCCAGGACGTAATTCTTCTGTGCAGCAATGAGGATAATCCTCAAGTTACGGACCCAGTCCGTGTAATTGCTACCATCATCTTTCAACTTTGCTTTCTCAAGGAACGCATTAATATTCAATGGAACAACAACACAGGCCATCTATCTACAACAACATAGACAAACAAAATACTATCAGGTACTAAGTTCATGATAAATTTAAGTTCAATTAATCATATTACTTAAGAACTCCCACTTAGATAGACATCTCTCTTATCATCTAAGTGATCACGTGATCCAAATCAACTAAACCATAACCGATCATCACATGAAATGGAGTAGTTTTCAATGGTGAACATCACTATGTTGATCATATCTACTATATGATTCACGTTCGACCTTTCGGTCTCAGTGTTCCGAGGCCATATCTGCATATGCTAGGCTCGTCAAGTTTAACCTGAGTATTTCTGCGTGTGCAAAACTAGCTTGCACCCGTTGTATGTGAACGTAGAGCTTATCACACCCGATCATCACGTGGTGTCTCGGCATGACGAACATTGGCAACGGTGCATACTCAGGGAGAACACTTGTACCTTGAAATTTAGTGAGAGATCATCTTATAGTGCTACCGTCAATCAAAGCAGAATAAGATGCATAAAGGATAAACATCACATGCAATCAATATAAGTGATATGATATGGCCATCATCATCTTGTGCCTTTGATCTCCATCTCCAAAGCACCATCATGATCACCATCGTCACCGGCGCGACACCTTGATCTCCATCGTAGCATCGTTGTCGTCTCGCCAACTATTGCTTCTACGACTATCGCTACCGCTTAGTGATAAAGTAAAGCAATTACAGGGCGATTGCATTGCATACAATAAAGCGACAACCATATGGCTCCTGCCAGTTGCCGATAACTCTGTTACAAAACATGATCATCTCATACAATAAAATATAGCATCATGTCTTGACCATATCACATCACAACATGCTCTGCAAAAACAAGTTAGACATCCTCTACTTTGTTGTTGCAAGTTTTACGTGTCTGCTACGGGCTAAGCAAAAACCGTTCTTACCTACGCATCAAAACCACAATGATAGTTTGTCAAGTTAGTGCTGTTTTAACCTTCTCAAGGACCGGGCGTAGTCACACTCGGTTCAACTAAAGTTGGAGAAACTGACACCCGCCAGCCACCTGTGTGCAGAGCACGTCGGTAGAACCAGTCTCGCGTAAGCGTACGCGTAATGTCGGTCCGGGCCGCTTCATCCAACAATACCGCCGAACTAAAGTATGACATGCTGGTAAGCAGTATGACTTGTATCGCCCACAACTCACTTGTGTTCTACTCGTGCATATGACATCTACGCATAAACCTGGCTCGAATGCCACTGTTGGGGAATGTAGTAATTTCAAAAAAATTCCTACGCACACGCAAGATCATTGTGATGCATAGAAATGAGAGGGGAGAGTGTCGTCTACGTACCCTCGTAGACCGTAAGTGGAAGCGTTATGACAACGCGGTTGATGTAGTTGTACGTATTCACGATCGACCAATCCTCAGTACCGAACGTACGGCACCTCCGCGTTCAGCACACGTTCAGCTCGGTGACGTCCCGCGGACTCATGATCTAGTAGAGCTTCGGGGAAGAGCTTCGTCAGCATGACGGCGTGGTGACGGTGTTGATGAAGTTACCAACGCAGGGCTTTGCCTAAGCATCGCTACGATATGACCGAGGTGGATTATGGTGGAGGGGGGCAACGCACACGGCTAAGAGATCAATGATCAATTGTTGTGTCTTGGGGTGCCCCCTGCCCCCGTATATAATGGAGCTAGGGGAGGCGGCCGGCCAAGCAGGAGGGCGCGCCAAGGGGGTAGTCCTACTCCCACCGGGAGTAGGACTCCTTCTTTCCTAGTAGGAGTAGGAGAAGGGGGAAGGGAAGGAGAGAGGAGGAAGGAAAGGGGGCCGCCCCCTCCTTGTCCAATTCGGACTAGAGGGGGAGGGGGGCACGGCCTGCCCTGGCCGCCCCTCCTCTTCTCCACTAAGGCCCAATAGGCCCATTACACTCCCCGGGGGGTTCCGGTAACCCCCCGGTACTCCGGTATATGTCCGAAACCTCCTGAAACACTTCCGGTGTCTGAACATAGTCGTCCAATATATCAATCTTTACGTCTCGACCATTTCGAGACTCCTCGTCATGTGCGTGATCATATCCGGGACTCTGAACTACCTTCAGTACATCAAAAACACAAAAACTCATAATACCGATCGTCACAGAACTTTAAGCATGCGGACCCTACATATGTAGACATGACCGAGACATGTCTCCAGTCAATAACCAATAGCGGAACCTGGATGCTCATATTGGTTCCTACATATTCTACGAAGATCTTTATCGGTCAAACCGCATAACAACACACGTCGTTCCCTTTGTCATCGGTATGTTACTTGCCCGAGATTCGATCATCGGTATCTCAATACCTAGCTCAATCTCGTTACCGGCAAGTCTCTTTACTCATTCCGTAATGCATCATCCCGCAACTAAATCATTAGTCACATTGCTTGCAAGGCTTATAGTGATCTGCATTACCGAGAGGGCCCAGAGATACCTCTCCAACAATCAGAGTGACAAATCCTAATCTCGATCTATGCCAACTCTACGAACACCATCGGAGACACCTGTAGAGCACCTTTATAATGACCCAGTTACGTTGTGACGTTTGGTAGCATACAAAGTGTTCCTCCGGTATTTGGGAGTTGCATAATCTCATAGTGATAGGAATATGCATAAGTTATGGAGAAAGCAATATCAGTAAACTAAACGATCAAGTGCTAAGCTAACGAAATGGGTCAAGTCAATCACATCATTCTCCTAACGATGTGACCCCGTTAATCAAATGACAACTCATGTCCATGGCTAGGAAACTCAACCATCTTTGATCAACGAGCTAGTCAAGTAGAGGCATACTAGTGACACTATGTTTGTCTATGTATTCACACATGTATTATGTTTCCGGTTAATACAATTCTAGCATGAATAATAAACATTTATCATGATATGAGGAAATAAATAATAACTTTATTATTGCCTCTAGGGCATATTTCCTTCACATGTCCACTTATCTATAAGAGTAAGACATTAGGTTGTGAGCTACCAATACAAGTGAGTTCATCATCATCTCAAGCTTGACCTTGAGGAGTGGATGATGCATCAATAACAACAACATCTCTCACAACCTTATCGTGCTCATACCTCTTTTGCTTCTTTGATACCTTTTTCTTCAAAAGCTTTTAAGCAAGGTTCTTTAGCTTCTTATGGGCACCGCAAACAGGTCCTCACCGCATTTGGTTTTGCTGCAATGTGTTGCTTCAGCCGGTAAATACCTCCCATGAAAATCTGAGTGTAGAAATTGCATCTCACTCTCCGAAGGTTGTTAGGATCAACCAGCTGACCATAGGCCCAACCCATATCATCGAAATTTCTCTTGAGAATCTTAGCTCTCTCTTCTGCTGCCGTTGCCGCTGCACTAGCATCATCTCCATACTAGAACTAGACTTATGGATGAATGGAAGCAATATGAAATAAATAGCTGATGAACTGAACAACAAAGCAATAGTTTGCTGCAGTGTTGCATGCCTACCTATCAAACCTATGGATGAGGAAGAATAAGAACTGAAGAAAAATAAAGGAGGATCTATGGATCTGTGGATCTGGGGAGGAGTGGAGAGGAGGAGATCCTCACCTGAACCAGTAGTAGTGGACGTCCAGGAGGAGGAGTTGCCGGCGTCCAGATCCAGTAGTTGCCGAGGAGGAGGAAGAACACCAGAGGAGCCGCCGCTGGATGCAGAGCACAAGAAGCAGCCACAACGCTCTCTTCTTTCCCCTCCTTCTAACCCAGTAACCATAGCCGAACATGCCACCTTTCAGCTAGGCCTTATATAGCCCCTTCTCCCCGCATGTGTCTATTTTAGCTCCCGCCGGACTTTTGGCCTGCCTTCTTCGCTTTTCTGTCACTTAAGCGCGTGTAGCGCACGCTCAACCATCGCTCAGTGCTAAAGCTTATAGCTAAATCACGCTTTCTTCGCTCAACACTAAAAGTTACGCCTAGGCCAGAAGCGAAGCGTTTAGCTGTGGCTTAATGCTTAAGCACCACCCAAAAACGCTTTCGTGAACATTGCTTGCCATTTATTAACAAATCAATAATTTTAAATCCCGGTGCCACGCTGTTCCTTCCCCATTCGTTGGTCGTGGCCGCAGTGTGCACGTCGTTCTACTGCATGTGAAGCTTGCTGATGTCGCCCAACATGACCAAAACGTGTGCGCGTCGACGTCATGAAGGGGGCGCCACACCGCCGCGGTGCACTTCCCGTTGTGCTCCTCGTACCTGAGCCCCCGCGGTGCTGGATGCACGGCGCGCCGGAGTCGCTTGAGCTCCTGCAACTGCTCCTCTGTTGTGTGCAACTCCAACTCCAGCGCCTCGGCGTCTCCCTTTCCATTGACGAGTTCGTCTTCACCGAGCCGCACTCGAAGCACTTCAAGTTCCATCTCCGCCACGAGGTTCTCCCTGGCGACGTCGCGCTGAAGTGGGACCACGCCATCGAGTTCTCCGTCCACGACCGCCTCTACGACCCCTGCGCTCAGGCCCGCGCCGGCCCAGACCTATACTAGTGGAGAGCCATCGTACAGGTGCGGCTGAGCACCTCGCACCGATGCACGTTGCCTACCTCGAGTAGTGGCTGGCCGCCCATTGTGTGGCCGGCCTGGCGGCTAACGTCGACCTCGCCGGCAGGATCAACTTCTTCTTCGCGTCTGGTCTTACGCCGCCGGCCTCGTGGTCTACAAAGGTAACTGAAACAAAATTAGTTTTTAGTTCTAATTTAATTTGTTTATATTGGTAAATTAATAATTGCGCCTTGGTTTTGACATTTTATTCGTCGACAGACCTAATAAATCTGAACCGAGGAAGTATTGTAATTTTCTTTGCACATTAATGTCGATATTGTATTTGTACATATATATTATAGCAAGAAAATGTAATGCCGATAAATTTGTGTTGAAACTATTTTCTATTGGGAAGACATATTGAAGTCTGAGCTCATGTGCACCCGCATTGTTTCTAAAAGAATAAATAAACCTTTTGCACCCTGGTAAAATTAATAACTTTTAGCCCCACCTGTTCCAAAGACCTTTCGCAAAGGATAGCTTCGCTTAGGGCATCTCCAGCCGCGCCCCTAGAAAGGCTTTCCCAGGCTTTTCTTTTGCGCCGGCGTCGAAAAATCGGCCCGGTCGCGTCCCCAGGAGTTCGATTTTCGTCGGCTTGAGCCGAAAATAGCACCGGTGGACCCAGGCCGAACCCGACGCGCTGGGAGGCGCCCGGGGGCGCCGGAGCGAACTGTTTTGGCGCGAAACAGCTGTACTGTACCCTTTTCTCGGCCCTTCGTCGTCCTCATCGCCTCGTTTCCCGCGGCGAATCAATGCCAAAGCTGCCGCGCCGGTCAGCCTGCGCCATTGATGCCTCACGGGCGGCGCAGTGAAGACCGGATGACGCGCGTCCCTCGCCCTCCCTCGCCCGCCACGCATGCTCACGGCGGCTCGCGCACGGGCGGCGCCTCGGCCTATATAAGACGCGCCCCAGAGCACTCGGCGACTCGTACTCTCTCGCTGTCGCCGTTCCTCCCTCGCCTCTCTCTCGCCATCGTCGTTCTTCCTTCTCCTCTCCCTCGCCGTCTTCTGCACCCATGGCCGAGCGCTTCCCAGGCGACGGCGCGGCGGCGAACGGCTTCGGCCGCCGCCATCTTCACGAGAGCGAGGCTCGCCTCATTTTCGAGGCCGAGTACCCGGTCCCGCCGGACATGCGGGTACCCGGGGCGTGGAGGATCAGCGCCGGCGGCGTGCCGGTGCCCCTGATACCCACCGGTGCAGCGCGGCGTGCGGAGATCGCACGCATCCGCTCGTCCCTGCCGCGTGCGGCGAGGGAGGGGCCACGGTACGTCCCCGACAGCCCGCTCTGGGAGCCCTACTTCCGCCGCCGTCACGCCGAGCAGCTCGAGGCCACCAACGGCATCGAGCCCTCCGGCAGGCTCAACGCCGTCGGCCGGCGTTGGTGGTGGGGCGTGCCCGGGCGCACGTTGGAGGCCGTCCTCGAGTACATCGAGGGCGGCAGCACGCCGCGCCTCGAGTACCCCGCTCCCCCGTCCTTCACGCACCGACGGGGAAGCTCCTGGACCCCGAGGTGCATGGAGACCGGGGGGTCCTCCTCCTCGTTCGGGGGCTCCCCCTGCCTCCACCTTCGCCCCGTCAAGCCGGAGCCCCAAGGCGTGCCTGTCAGCGCGCGCACCCGCAGCTCCGGCGTCCGCATCGGCGACAACGCCTCCCCCACCGGCCGCTTCGTCCTCGTCGAGCCCAAGCCGGAGCCCGGCCTCCTCGTGGAGTACGAGGAGATAGCCCGGCGTGGCTTCTCCGACGAGGACGCCTTGCGGTGGGCGCGGGACGACTACCTCCGCGACGAGATGGTCCGGCAGCGCCGGGCCCTGGAGGAGATCGCCGCCCGCAAACGTGGGCGCGAGGACGAGCACGGCGTCATGGTCCTCAGCGACGACGACGACGACGCCCCCGGACCGTCCAACCCGCCGCGCCAACCGGGGGAGGGATGCAGCAGGGACGGCGGAGGCGTCGACGGGGGCGACGACGACGACGACGACGGTGACTACACGCGGTTCTACCGCCTCCTCGGCATGTAGAACCGCGTGGGCGGGCGGCGAGGCGGACTGCGAGGGAGACGGCGAGGGTAGCCCGCGGTAGTTTTTACTTTTTTGGTAAAGTATGTTTAAATTTGAACGAACTCGCCGAAGTTTACGTTAAATTTGAGTCGTGTTTGCGCCGTATTTGACTTTTTTAAAATCCCGTGGGGGGCCGCGACTGGGGGGCATCACGCCCCCAATGCGCGGTTTAGCGCCGGTGCGCCTCTAGGGGGCGATTTTTTGCCTCTCCTGGGAGGCCAACGGCTGAAAATGCCCTTACACGCGGGACCTAGATGGTGTATGGACCATGTGTCATTGACCTGGCAATACCCACTCTTGAGTTAGAAGATCGTATCAGGACACAGCCATGTACCTGCAGGCCCATCGTCCAGGAGAGCCGCCCGCTCACTCCCTGAAGAGCCACTCTACTCTACTCTACTCTACTCTACTCTACTCAGTCAGCTGGATTTGCAGCTAGCCCCAGCCATTAGTGCATTCCGCCAATTTGGAAACTAGTGATTTTTTTGGAAACCGCCGATTACGAATCAAATGCTGGTGGACGGTGACGTGGATTATTCGGAGAGATCTGAAATCCTCCGCCCGGCGTGTGCCTATCCGTGCTCCCGCGTACGTGACTTGATTTGATTGGACAAAATAAGACCCGGCCCCACCCCCTTAAAATCAAGGGGGAGATGATTAGATTAGAAAGAAAAAAAGAAAAAAGACAACTGTAGGATGAAGTGGAAGCACGAATGTCCCTCCATAACTAGTGCACCACCCACCCACCAATCTCCTCCGTAGTCCATGAGCGGAGCGAACAATCCATGCCCTGCTCGGGCTGTGTGTTGAACCAAGGTCGAGCCGGAGCCCGGATGGGGATAGGAACCAGAAGGACACCAAGGCCTGGATGATTTGCTCGTCCTTGGCCGCAAGCTGGTAAGAGAGATTGGTTTTCCACCCATCCTTTAGTGTTGGGTATATAATCCCACGGTGTGACCTGCCCAGGAGGGGCCAACTTACACTGTTGATGATTCATAAATGAAAGGCTAAAATAGTCCCAAGAAAATAAGATATGAAGACTGAAGGCGGCTTACAAGGCGGGCATGTTGAAGGCCCAAGACCCGGAGGTGGTGCTATAACCCTGAGATGTGAGCCGTCCGATGGCGACTTGCCTAGCAAGGCAAGGCGACTTAGAACCTGAGTTGGTCACATTGTGTGATCCGACTTGGACTCTTGCAAGACCAGGGCCTCGACCTGTGTATATAAAGGCGACACCTTGCGGCGGCTTAACTCAGGTTAGAATGAATTGATAGCTAGGTTAAGCGATTTTGCTCCCTTGTAATCGATAGTCAATCAATACAACACAAAGCAGGACGTAGGCTTTTACCTTGTTGGTGAGGGGCCAAACCTAGGTAAACTTGCGTCTCTCGTCTCGCTCAACCCTTTCAAGCTAATCATCGTAGCCATGGCCTCACACTTAAGTCCTTTCACAAGGGCATTTGCCGTGACAAAACCACGACAATTGGCGCCCACCATGGGGCCAGGGCACGATGGTTTCAAGTTCTTGAAGGGCACTTTCCCAGGGATCGAGGGATAAGCCATTGGCAGGATGACCAAGAGTCGCCGCGGCAAGCTCTACATCGACGACGCTGGCTGGGGCCCCGAGGCCGACTCAATTGAGTACGGGTACCGGGTCCCCTTCGACGGAATTCACGTCTTCATCGGCAAGATCGGCGAGTCTGAGCATGAGCCGGACACCTTCACCGACCTCTAAGAGTCGGCTTGGCGTGCACAACCCGCTCGGGTTCAACCCAGTTGAAAAAACGTCTTCGTCGGTTTCACGCAAGGCTTGGAGCTTGCAAAAAATTCTGCATCTGGTGGGGAGACTCTCGTTTATTCAGATGGTGAGTCCTCAACTAGAGAAACGGAATCAATCTATCAGCTTCAAGATGGCGGGCTTGGGGGCTATTCCGATGGCAACAGTATTCCGGACCCCTATGAGTTGTCGTGCAGGGCCGCTATTTTTATGGCTAGTACATAGCCGGTTCTAAACTCGTCAACAGCTGCGGCTATGACATCGGGATCGACTGCGACTGCTGGGGCTAGCGGCTCAGTTATACCGCCGACTAAATTTTTGTCAGCTCTTTTGGGCTATCAACACTTTGCTTGCGACAGAGCTAACTGTGGTGAATCAGGCAGAGCACAATGCAGATATTGGAAAGATTCAGGCAGAGATCGTTAAGGACCAGGAGGATGTCAACATAGAGAATGCCAGGATGGCAGAAGAACGGGCTTAGATCATGGCTGAGTTAGAGCAAGTAAGGGTGGAGGCTTGGTGCTTAAATCTAGATCAGAATGCCTTTAACGCAGTTCTTTGTAGGAGACACCAGACTCGCCTGCCTCTACATTATGAGCTTATAAATCTGTTTAACACCCCTGGAGCAGGTCCAAGCACTCCGGGCCCTCGGGTAAATCCTCAAATAAACCCAGGTGGGCCTGGAAGTGGGGCGGAGGCTCAGCCTCGACAGCCTAAGCCGGCACGGAGGTGAAAGTGCGTTATATCGACTAGAGGGGGGGTGAATAGGCGATTTTTATGAAAGTCTTCAAAATGTGAGAGTTATGAAGACAAACAGCGAAGATTATGCCTATCACTATGCAGCGGAAGTTAGATTACACCAGGCCAGCCATGGTCATGTATTCAATAGAGTGAAAGCACAATGACAAACATCTTCAGTGTAATAGGGATCAGGTAGGAAGAAGTTATGAAGCCAAACAGATCATACATTCATGTTGTGAAGACAAAAGATAAAGCAAGCATGCAATGGCTTCACAATTAGTAACAGTAAGAAAAGGAAGTGAAGATGAAACCAGTGACTCGTTGAAGACAATGATATGTTGGACCAGTTCCAGTTGCTGTGACAACTGTACGTCTGGGTTGGAGCGGCTAGGTATTTAAACCTTAGGACACACAGTCCCGGACACCCAGTCCTGAACACACAGTTCAGGACACCAAGTCCTCACCGTATTCTCCTTGAGCTAAGGTCACTAGTCCTCGCCCAATCACTCTGTAAGTCTTCAAGGTAGACTCCCAAACCTTCACAGACTTCGTTCACTGGCAATCCACAATGTCTCTTGGATGCTCTGAACGCGACGCCTAACCGTCTGGAGGATTCACAGTCCTCAAGTGTAATAAGTCTTCAGATCACACAGACAAGAAGACTTAAGTGATGCCCAATTTACTCTGGCTCTGGGTGGTTAGGGCTTTTCTCCTCACTAGGAATTTTCTCTCAAAGGCTTCGAGGTGGGTTGCTCTCTCAAACGACAAAAGCCGTGCACTGAAATCTGAGCAGCCAACCGTTTATGGTTGTGGGGGTGGGCTATTTATAGCCACTTGGCAACCCGACCTGATTTCTCCAAAATGACCCTGGGTCACTAAGGAACTGACACGTGTCTCAACGGTCAGATTTTAAACTCTCATGGCAACTTTACTTGGGCTATAAGCAAAGCTGACTTGTCTGGCTCTGGACAAGATTCGCTCTCATTGTCTTCGCTCGAAGACATAGGTTTTTAGTTTGGGTATCACTTCAGTCATTCTAACTGGTTCTCCTGGACCCCACTTAACAGTACGGTGGTTCCTATGACTCAACACAAAAGAAAAGGAACTACGAAAGATCTAAGTCTTCGAGCTCCATATGCTTCATAACGTGTCTTCTTTTGTCATAGTCTTCAAAGTGAATATCTTCATGTACCACCTTTGTCTTCAATGCCTTCATACATTTTTAGGGGTCATCTCTGGTAGTAAAACCGAATCAATGAGGGACTTCTACCTGTATTATCCTGCAATTCTCACAAACACATTAGTCCCTCAACTAGGTTTGTCGTCAATACTCCAAAACCAACTAGGGGTGGCACTAGATGCACTTACAATCTCCCCCTTTTTGGTGATTGATGACAAACTAGTTGAAGTTTTCAATGGGGAATATAGTCTGTGAAATTGTAAAGGAATTGTCTTCATAAGTTGCAAGGGCTCCCCCTGAAGATGTGCATATAAGTTAATTTGCTTTTGGAATGCAAATGCACATGGCAGGTTGTACTTGTGGAGATCCACTTCAGCTTATGATGACAATCCACTATGCATGTGAAAGTATATGAAGATAATGACATGCATAATGGAAAATGGACGTCTGCAGAATGAGATAAGTGCGGAATTTATCGTCACACATGCGGAATTTATCTTCGCAAACAGAGTGGCAAACAAGTAGCAGACGACCATCGAGTTTTAGTGTTTACAACTCAAAGAACCAAATGAAGCAAAAACAAGAGTTGTAAACACGAAGCAAAATATAACTAGACATAAGGCACCCGCCCATATTGACCCGCTTGAAGACTATAAACATCATATGCTTCTCCCCCTTTTGTCAGTAATGACCAAAAAGGTTTGAAGACATAGAGTTTTCTACGCGTTCCCAGGCGCAGCAGGGTCGGTGGAGTTGTTTAGCGGTGCAGAACTTGGATGTGCTGAAGCAGATGGTGGTGATGTAGCATCGTCGTCTTCATCAATGATCCTTGCAGTAACTGTGGCAGCAGATGAAGAAAACTCAGAGTCTTCAAGTGACGGTGTGTTGCGCATCACAGCCCTCCTAGGAGGTGTGGTGTAAAATTTGAAGCGCTCTGTGAAGCCATCCTCTTCAAGTTCAGCTTCAGTGCATATCATTGAGAGCCCTTTCCACGTACGACGGCAGGTCTCATGTGTAACGAAGGCATTCTTGGTGGCAAGGTTTCGCAGACGATTGACATCCACCAAGAGGCTCTTCATCTGACGTTTTAGCCAGTCGTGATGCCTATCCTGCTTTTGGTGAAGAGCCACAAGAAGCTCTTGGTCAGTGAGGACACGAGCACGCTTCTTGGGTCTTGGAGCATTGGTGCTGTCTGTGGCTTCAGTAGATGCTGGTGCACGTGTAGTGCCAGCCAACGGATATACCCTGGATATGGCTTCAACACCTTCAACGTTCTGCGTGAAGCTCTAGTGTTCTGCATTCTGAAGACTTATTGGTTGCTTGGCAGGTTCGGGATATATGGCTTCATCAGAGGTATCCACATCTGGCAGGAAGATCCGATGGTTTCGGGCTGAGGGCTGATACAAGATCGCAGAGTGCAATTTGATTAGCCTCATCACCCAAGGAGCATAGAACTTCAAACCAAATAATTCTGAGCCTGACGCTGCAAGTTGGCGTATGAAGAAATCCTGTGCGTTGAACCATTTGCCATGAAGGATACAGAATATCATAGTCTTCATTGCACCCTCGATCTTGGCATGTGGTGAGTGTCCCTTAATGGGCCAGAGAGTCCGCCGGATAATGTGATATATGGTCCTGGGCAGGTACTCCAGGTCTTCAACGAAGAACTCAGTTGGATAGGGTGCATCCTGAGGCAATGGCTTCATCATTGAGAGCATCTGACTCATATTTGGTTCAGGCCTCTGGAATATGCTCTCAATAGCTTCAGCATGTAGTTGACAGCCTTCCTCATAGTATTCGCCAGGAGTGGGCAGGCCGGTGAGCTCAATGATATCAAATGCATTGGCTTCATGATGGACATTTCCGGTCATCCACTCCAGTACCCAAGTCTTCGGATCTCTGTTGTATCCTTTAATGTGGAGGGTGGCATAGAACTGAAGAAGAAGCTCTTCATTCCAGTGCTCTTCATCTATGACAAACGGCAGCAGACCCACTTGCCTGAAGCAATCCAAGGCTTCCTCAAGACATGGCAGACCAGCAATGGCTTCAACCTCAAGGCGCTTGTGTGGAAAGATGCGACCTTGGTTGTATAAGATGCATGAATAATAGCTGCGCTGAGAATAGCTCCAGAACCTGTCTGATACAATCCTTTCCCTTGAATAGGGGTTCTTGGAGCTATTGAAAAATGTATTGTCTGCCTTGAAGCTGTTAATATCAAAGGAGCCAGGTGCTGATGCAGGACGTGGAAACCTTGGAAGCCTTGGAACTGGCTTCTGGACATGAGGCCTGTGCTCAATATGATAATCAAACTGTGGACCTGCAGCAGACTCAGGGACTGAAGTGTCTGGCTCAGTAGCTTCACTGTCCGCTAAAGCATTTGGTGGGGCGGGCTCCACATTGGCTTCAGTGTTTGTGGTGGCAGCCGCAACATTGTCTTCCTCCGCTTGTGTAGTTGGAGGGACAACCTCAGGCACGTTCTCCTGGAGAACTGCATCTTGATGGATCGGGGAAGTGGGTTCTGGTGGTGCTTCTTCATTGTCTTCGGCTGATGCAGCCGGAATTTCTGCAGTATGGACTTGAGGCCTTGGACCTTTGCGAAGCCTACGGAACGCAGACGACGCTTGTGGGGTTGGAGTGGGCTGGGCCTCAATGTCTTCTTCCTCCTGAGGGCGATCTGCCCATGACTCATCTTGTTCCATTGGCGTCAGAGGACGACCAATACTGATGAGTTCGCTTGTTTCAAGCGGAGGAAGGGCTGCATCATCTTGTACATTGTCTTGGTGACCAATATCTTTAGCAGCTGTGGGGTCGGCTGCTGGAATATCTTCAGCTTCAGGAGCCTCTGTGGGAGCAGGCTCATGAACTGTCAGTCGTCTTTCTGCACTGGGGTGAATGACAGAAAGGGGTTCAACCATCAAGGGCTCTGTGGGAGCAGCCCTAGATTTCTTGGTCTTGCACTTCTTTTTGCTGGGGGCAGTAGGAGAGGCTTCAGAGCTCTTCCTTTTTCTGGCTTCAGCCTCTGCAGTTCTTGTCTTCTTTAGCTCTGAAGCTGTTGACCGGCTCTTTGGCTTCGAGCCAGTCGTTGCAGTGGGGAAGACAATTGGAACCGCTTCTTGCCGAGGTGCCTCTGGTTCATTCACAGCAGGCTTCTTCTTCTTCTTCGCGGCCATCTTGGGGTCGATGCCAGGACGCCCAAGTGCCTTGCGCTTTTCAGCCTCGTTGTAAGCTTGAACACATTTTTCTGCCAAAGACTTCATCCTTTCACGCGAGCCCTGAGCTTCAGCATGCTTCTTCAGAAAGTTTTCTTTGAGCTCATGCAGCATGATTTTGAAGCTCCTCACTTCCTGCACGCTGAGGCTGGCCATGTGCTTCTTGAACTGAGCCTTTTCGTGATCAATTTTCTGCTTTAGCTCAACAATGCGCTGAGCAATGGCCAGTTCTGAAGCAATTGCGCCTTGGAAGGCGACGCTGAGTCCAACAGGCAGCTGCAGATCATTGAAGCTTATGTCTGGTGAGTCAAACCATTCATCGATGAAGCTGTGGATGATGGCGACATCAAAGAGAGGCAGATTGTTGAAGATTTCAGCTTCTTCTTTGCTTTTGATAAGCTGCTCTAGAGCGTCATCTCCCAGATCTTCATCGCTTGATAGATCAATGGCTTCGCTGCGCAGAATGGCAGCAGCAGTGAGCTCTTTGCCTGTTTGTTGCTGGGGCTCCTTTTCCTTCCGGGGCTTGGAGACGCGGGATACGTCTTCAGACTGCACACTGACTTCAGGAGGTGCAGTTTTCAATGGCTTCGCCCTTGAGATTTTTGAGGCAGGGGCCGGTTTTGAAGCTTTTGGTTTCTTCGTCTGCTTTGGCTTCGGCACAGCAGGAGCTTCATCAGACTCAGAGTCAGCTGGAGGGTCATTTACGGCAGTCTCTTGAACTAAGATGTGAGTGATCAGGCCCTCAAGATTGGCAAACGGACCGATGACATTTGGTTCCGCGTCGCGTGTGCCATCTGCCCTTGGTGCGGAGGGACCAGGGTTGAAGTCTAACCCAAATTTCTTCATGTTTAGCTTCGCTGACTGTTGGGCAAACTGAAAGTTGCGATTGAAGAGATTGTCGTCACGACACCAGATGAGTGACGACGGATGCGCATCATCAGGCTGTGGTCCTCGGACCATGCATGGGTAGAAGCCTTGAGCAATTGCTTCATCTCTGGTCCGGGGCAAGAGATTCTTGAAGCGGATGTCCCCCCATGGTCTCCTGATGGCATATTTCTCTGCATACTCCTGAGTGACGAAGCGGTATTTGAACCACTGTTCTGCCCAATAGCGTCGAATCCCTTGGATTCGGGTCTTGCGCTGCCCATAGCTCTCTTCTGGATCTGTTTTGTACATTTCTGCCAAGTCTTCAGGCAGATCCTTGGAAGTTCCCTCATGTCTCTGTCTGCCCCCCTTCCTTGCTGCTGCTTCTGAAGCCATAAACTTTAACTTGAAGGGCTTCAAAGCTTTCAAAGGCTTTCTTTTTCTGGACCAACAGGAACTGGCTTCAGGAGAGTTTATGTGATGCTGTAGGAATTCTGCAAATGAATGCAGACTATGAGAACCGAAGGATTCTCCCACGGACATGTACCTGTGACAGCATTAAGGTGCGAGGGAAGGGGAAGAGGTCATATGCATTCTCAGAAGGTTTTGAAGATTAATCAGTTTAGAAGACATTGACCTCATCGTGCGAAGACATTCACTCATAGATAAGAAGTTGGTTCCAGATTTGTATGAACCCACAGATCAGTACAAGTGAGGAATCTAACTACTTTATGAAGCACAAGTGAATATACTAAGCATGTTATGAGATGCAGCGAGAGATCTAACTAGAGTGAAGAGAAACTTCTTATGGTAGAAAGTGACAGAACCATGAGATCAAAAGGGGCTGTAAAAAGAAGTTTTATTTACCACACTGGAACTGCTAGACGGAAGGGAGTTGATGCCGAGCAGTTCAGTCCTCCGTGCCCTAACTTGGCGACGGAAAACACCTACGGAGACGGCGGAGAGGACGATGTACGCAGTCGGCATGAGGACAGCGTTGGAGAGGTTGCGGCAGTGAAGCGCTTCATCTCCGGCGTCGTCGACTGCTAGCGGTGGCGCTAGGGTTCTTGCGAGGGTGGAAGAAGGAGATAATGACTGCGGTAAGTGTGAATTTATAGGCTCAGGGGCGGCACTGTGCTATTACACAGGTGCCCCTGGCGGTTCGCATTTGAGGAACGCGTGGCCAGTTAGCAGAAGTTTGGGGTTTGTTCCACGTCCCACGCACGCCTAAATTGTCGGGCGGTCGTTCCTACTTCTCCGGATTTTATGTGGAGGAATGAGCATTAAAAACGGACTTTATGGTTGTCTCTATATCTTCAGCTGACAAGGACACAGTGAAGACATTCGACAGTTTCAATAGAATGCATATGACTTGGAGAGATAGAACTTGAGATAGAAAGCATAGAGAGATTAGGGTCCGATCACATTCACTTAGTTCAAAAGATTCAACCAAGAAGACATAGCTATAAGTGAATGCTGTAGAGGACAGAACACTAGCATATATATCTATATCTATACAAGAAACGTAGTGAAGATACTCATGAAGACATGTTCGAAGCCAAACCAAATGTGAAGACAACCAAATGTGAAGATATTGCAAGGTAACGCCATGAGTGAAACACTTCGAAATAGAACGTTTGGTGGTGGCGTTACCCACCGTATAGGAAGTATTAGACCCAGACACGGCGCACAATTATCGTGGCGTTCCGAAGTTAAATTCCACATTAATGTATTCACACTTAGAATGTATGTCTTCATTGAATGAAGATATACTTTACTTTGTGTGTTTCACATCTAAGTCATCAATATGCATAAGTGTCAGGATGTGTGCCTGATCACAGGACATTTGAGGATTCCAAGATATTTAGCTCACACCGTAACTTGCAAAATCTCTTCTCATCCAAGGGCTTGGTGAAGATATCCGCTAATTCCTCTTCAGTGTTGACGTGTATGATATCAATGTCTTCCTTCACAACATGATCTCTGAGAAAGTGATGAAGAATTTCAATGTGCTTTGTCTTCGAGTGCTGAACTGGGTTGTTGGCAATCTTGATGGCGCTTTCATTGTCGCAGTAAAGTGGCACTTGCTTCAGATGAATGCCATAGTCCTTGAGTGTTTTCTTCATCCACAGAAGCTGAGCGTAGCAAGATCCAGCAGCAATGTATTCAGATTCAGCAGTGGAGAGAGATACACAGTTCTGCTTCTTTGAAGACCAACATACAAGAGATCGTCCCAGAAAGTGACATGTGCCTGATGTAGACTTGCGATCAACTTTGTCACCAGCATAATCAGCATCCGAAAATCCAACCAAATCAAACTCTGAGCCCTTTGGATACCATAATCCTAGAGTTGGGGTGTGAGCCAAATATCGAAAAATTCGCTTCATAGCTAAGTGATGCGACTCCTTTGGTGCCGCTTGAAATCGAGCACACATGCAAACACTAAGCATGATATCTGGCCTAGATGCACATAAATAAAGCAAAGAACCAATCATGGAGCGGTATACCTTTTGATCGAACTCTTTACCATTGTCGTCAGGACCTAGATGATGTTTGGCTGGCATTGGTGTTGTGAAGCCTTTGCAGTCTTGCATACCGAACTTCTTCAGGCAATCTTTGAGATACTTCTCTTGAGATATGAAGATGCCATTGCGTTGTTGTCGTATTTGAAGACCAAGGAAGAACTTCAGTTCCCCCATCATGGACATCTGATATTGCTCTTGCATCATATATCCAAACTCTTCACTGTACTTCTGATTGGTGCAGCCGAAGATAATGTCATCCACATATATTTGGCACACAAACAGTTCACCATCATATGTCTTCGTGAAAAGAGTGGGATCCAGGGAACCAGGTATGAAGCCTTTGCTCTTCAGGAAGTATTTGAGTGTGTCATACCAGGCCCTAGGGGCTTGTTTGAGGCCATACAGTGCCTTGATGAGCTTGTATACCATGTCAGGATGTTTTGGATTTTCAAAGCCAGGTGGCTGTGCAACATACACTTCTTCTTCAATCTTGCCATTGAGAAAGGCACTTTTCACATCCATTTGATATAGAAGTATGTTATGATGATTCGCATAGGCCAGCAGTATGCGTATAGCTTCAAGCCTTGCCACAGGAGCAAATGTTTCATCGAAGTCAATGCCCTCCACTTGAGTATATCCTTGAGCAACGAGACGAGCTTTGTTTCTGACAACTTGACCATGCTCATCTTGCTTGTTGCGGTATATCCATTTGGTGCCTATTATGTTGTGCTTCCGTGGATCAGGACGCTTAACCAGTTCCCATACATTATTCAGCTCAAACTGTTGAAGCTCTTCTTGCATAGCTTGAATCCATTCAGGTTCCATGAAGGCTTCTTCAACTTTCTTGGGTTCTGATATTGATACGAATGCGAAGTGCCCACAGAAATTTGCTAGCTGAGTTGCCCTTGAACGAGTGAGTGGACCAGGTGCATTGATGCTGTCAATTATTCTGTCAATCTGCACTTCATTGGCAACACGAGGATGTACATGGCGAAGACTTTGCTCTTGCTGATCTGCGTTGTTGTTGTGAGAAATGTCTTCAGGCTGAGCATTGTCTTCATGTTGATAAGGTGCTGAGATGATAAGTTCTTCAGGATGAGCTTCAGAAGGTATAATCTCTCCAGTTCCCATAAGCTTGATTGATTCACTAGCTGGAACTTCATCTAGCACATTTGGCAGTTGCTCTCTTTGTGAACCATTTGTCTCATCAAACCGCACATCCACTGTTTCAACTACTTTGTAATGGAAGAGATTGAAGACTCTGTAGGAGTGTGAATCCTTTCCATATCCTAGCATAAATCCCTCATGTGCTTTTGGTGCAAACTTTGAGGTGTTGTGTGGGTCCTTGATCCAGCACCTTGCGCCAAATACTCTGAAGTAACTGACATTTGGCTTCTTGCCAGTTAGGAGTTCATAAGATGTCTTGTTCAGAAGCTTGTGAAGATAAACACAATTGATTGTATGGCATGCAGTATCAATGGCTTCAGTCCAGAATTTTCTTGGAGTCTTGTATTCATCTAGCATTGTTCTGGCCATCTCAATGAGTGTTCTGTTCTTGTGTTCGACGACGCCATTTTGCTGTGGCGTGTACGGAGCTGAGAATTCATGTGTGATGCCCAAGGTATCAAGAAATGTATCAAGGCCAGTGTTCTTGAATTCAGTGCCATTGTCACTTCTGATGTGCTTTATCTTGGCGCCAAAATTGTTCATTACTCAATTGGCGAAGCGTCTGAAGACATCCTGCACTTCAGTCTTGTAAAGGATTATGTGCACCCACGTATATCTAGAATAATCATCAACAATGACAAAGCCATAGAGGCAAGCAGAAGTAGTAAAAGTTGAGTAGTGAGTGGGACCGAAAAGATCCATGTGGAGCAGTTCGAAGGGTTGTGTAGTAGTCATGATTGTCTTCGAAGGATGTTTTGCCCTTGTCATCTTCCCTGCTTCACAGGCACCGCATAAGTGATCTTTCTTGAACTTGACGCCCTCGATGCCTATGACATGCTTCTTCTTCGCAAGGGTGTGGAGGTTCCTCATGCCAGCATGCCCAAGCCTCCGATGCCAAAGCCAGCATTCTGAAGCTTTTGCAAGAAGACATACTGCAAGTTGTGGCCCTGCTGAGAAATCTACCACGTACAAATCACCTTTCCGATACCCTTCAAACACTAGAGACTTGTCAGATTCCATTAGTACCAGGCAACGATATTTACCAAACATTACGATCATATTCAAATCGCAAAGCATTGAGACAGACATTAAGTTGAAGCCAAGGGATTCAACAAGCATGACTTTATCCATGTGTTGATCCTTTGAGATTGCATCTCTACCTAGACCCAATACCTTACTTTTACCAGTGTCAGCAAATGTGATGTGGCTCTTGTCAGATGGACGTAATGTTGAGTCCATAAGAAGGCTTCTTTTGCCAGTCATGTGATTTGTACACCCACTGTCAATAATCCATTCTGAAGACTTTGAAGTCGCTGGTGTCATACCCTACAGTGCAGTTAGGGGGATAGGCTTCACGAAGAGAGTTGTGAAGCATAAACATTTGACGAACCAGTGGGTTATGAAAACTTAGATCTAGATTAGGACTAATAGGGAGAGTAGCGTGCGATTCAGGAATGAAGTACATAATGATGCCATTCGGGCATTTTATCTTGCGCCCTACAAGATTTTTAAGGTCCCCAGCAATAGCATCAGAAGATTTTGTTTTTCTGCTGGAGACCTTTCCCTGCAAAAGAGAGTTAAGCTTTCTTAACCACCCACATCTTCAAGGGTGGCTTAGAAGCTATAAGTCTAAGTGCAGCATCTGAAAATTTTGGCTTTGAAACCTTAGCAAACAGTCTAGCAGGTGGACAATAATACTCATAGGAATAAGCAGAATAATTTTTGGTCATATGAACACGACGGTTCGAAGAACCGCTCTCATATTCGTATGCCTGAGTATGGTTTCCCTGCAAAACATTTGCATTAGTGTGACTCAGGTGAGTCCTCTGTTTGTATGAAGCCTTTGGACCGTATGAAGCCTTTGGTCTGTGGTTTGTCTTCTTCAAGTGAGGTGTCATGAAGACATTCACAGGAAGATTTTCCAGACACTTTTTCGAAACCCAGATCTTCTTCATAGGCGGTCCATTCCTGCAGTTAGTACCAATGTACCTGGCAAACACTTCACCATTCTGATTCTTAAACAGTTTATAGTTTGCATCAAAGGATTCATCAATGATAATGGGGTTAGCACAAGTGAAGCCAGATAAATTGGATGGATCAGCTGAAAGTTCCTTTGCAGCAACCCATGTGGTTTTGGGGTACTGCTCAGGTTTCCAGTAAGAGCCATTTGCGTTTATTTTCCTCACGAACCCAACACCCTCTTTCCTGGGGTTTCGGTTCAGAATCTGCTTCTTGAGGACATCACATAATGTCTGATGTCCTTTAAGACTTTTGTACATCCCTGTTTCAAGCAATGTCTTCAACCTAGCATTCTCATCAGCAATAGCAGTGGTATCCTCAGCAGAGGGGTTAGTTACCACATCAGCAGTTGAAGATATTGCAACAGCAGTAGCAGTGGAACATTCAGCAACAGAAGTAGCATTATCACGCTCAATGCATTTAAGACATGGTGGTTCAAATCCTTCCTGAGCGGAACTGATCTGTTCGGCGCGAAGTGACTCGTTTTCCTTTTGAAGATCTTCATGAGCCGCTCTCAATTTCCCAAGTTCTTGCTTCCTTTGAAGATAATCATAGGAAAGCTTTTCATGAGTCGTTGAGAGAGTATCAAGACGATCTTCAAGTTCCTGATACTTAACGTGAAGATTTTTTATGTCTTCAATTAAGGATTCAGATCGAGTCATTTCAGCACCCAACAGATCATCGCTTCTGTCTAACAGTTTTTGAATATGTTCCATAGCTTTCTGTTGTTCAGTTGCAATTTTAGCAAGTGTTTTGTAGCTGGGTTTTGAATCACAGTCAGAGTCATCGTCACTAGATGTTTGATAGCGAGTAGTGCGTGAGTTTACCTTGGCACCGCGTGCCATGAAGCAGTAGGTAGGAGTGGAGTCGTTCTTGTCATCGGCGTCAGTGATGCAGTCATTGTCTTTAGTGTTGAAGATGGACCGCGTGCCATGAATCCATTTCCTTGCCAACAAATGCACGTGCCTTGCCAGATGAGCTCTTCTTGTGTGATGAAGACTTTGAGGAAGACTTGGAAGAAGACTTTGAGTATTTCTTCTTCTTTTTGTCGTCAGAATCATATTCCTTGCTCTTCTTCTTCCTTCTGTTCTCATTGTCCCATTGTGGACACTCAGAGATGAAGTGTCCGGTTTTCTTGCACTTGTGACATGTTTTCTTCTTGTAGTCATGAGCAGAAGTTTCATCATTCCTTGAGCTTGATCGTGAAGATTTTCTGAAGCCTTTCTTCTTGGTGAATTTTTGGAACTTCTTCACTAGCATTGCAAGTTCTCTTCCAATGTCTTCAGGATCATCAGAACAGCTGTCAGATTCTTCTTCAGATGAGGAAACATCTTTTGCCTTCAAGGCACGAGTTCGCCCATAGTTTGGATCGTAGATATCTCTTTTCTCAGAAAGCTGAAACTCATGTGTGTTGAGCCTCTCAAGTATGTCAGACGGATCGAGTGTCTTGAAATCAGGACGTTCTTGAATCATCAGGGCTAGGATGTCAAACGAACTATCAAGTGATCTCAGCAGCGTCTTGACGATTTCATGTTTGGTGATCTCAGTGGCGCCGAGGGCTTGAAGCTCATTTGTGATGTCAGTGAGCCGATCAAATGTGTGCTGGACATTCTCATTGTCATTTCGCTTGAAGCGGTTGAAGAGGTTGCGAAGAACACTGATTCTTTGATCTCTCTGGGTTGAGACGCCTTCATTGACCTTGGAGAGCCAGTCCCAGACCAGCTTGGATGTCTTCAAGGCACTCACACGGCCATACTGTCCTTTTGTCAGATGGCCACAGATGATATTTTTGGCAGTGGAGTCCAGTTGAGTGAACTTCTTGACATCAGCAGCAGTGACACCTTCTCCAGCCTTAGGAACGCCGTTTTCGACGACATACCATAGGTCGACGTCAATGGCTTCAAGATGCATGCGCATCTTATTCTTCCAGTAGGGATATTCAGTTCCATCGAAGACGGGGCACGCAGCGGAGACTTTGATTATCCCTGCAGTCGACATAGCTAAAACTCCATGTGGTTAAACCGAATCACATAGAACAAGGGAGCACCTTGCTCTGATACCAATTGAAAGTGCGTTATATCGACTAGAGGGGGGGTGAATAGGCGATTTTTATGAAAGTCTTCAAAATGTGAGAGTTATGAAGACAAACAGCGAAAGATTATGCCTATTACTATGCAGCGGAAGTTAGATTACACTAGGCCAGCCATGGTCATGTATTCAATAGAGTGAAAGCACAATGACAAACAGCTTCAGTGTAATAAGGATCAAGTAGGAAGAAGTTATGAAGCCAAACAGATCATACATTCTCGTTGTGAAGACAAAGATAAAGCAAGCATGCAATGTCTTCACAATGAGTAACAGTAAGAGAAGGAAGTGAAGATGAAACCAGTGACTCGTTGAAGACAATGATATGTTGGACCAGTTCCAGTTTGCTGTGACAACTGTACGTCTGGTTGGAGCGGCTAGGTATTTAAACCTTAGGACACACAGTCCCGGACACCCAGTCCTGAACACACAGTTCAGGACACCAAGTCCTCACCGTATTCTCCTTGAGCTAAGGTCACTTAGTCCTCGCCCAATCACTCAGGTAAGTCTTCAAGGTAGACTCCCAAACCTTCACAAACTTCGTTCACTGGCAATCCACAATGTCTCTTGGATGCTCTGAACGCGACGCCTAACCGTCTGGAGGATTCACAGTCCTCAAGTGTAATAAGTCTTCAGATCACACAGACAAGAAGACCTAAGTGATGCCCAATTTGCTCTGGCTCTGGGTGGTTAGGGCTTTTCTCCTCACTAGAAATTTTCTCTCAAAGGCTTCGAGGTGGGTTGCTCTCAAACGACAAAAGCCGTGCACTGAAATCTGAGCAGCCAACCGTTTATGGTTGTGGGGGTGGGCTATTTATAGCCACTTGGCAACCCGACCTGATTTGTCCGAAATGACCCTGGGTCACTAAGGAACTGACACGTGTCTCAACGGTCAGATTTTAAACTCTCATGGCAACTTTACTTGGGCTACAAGCAAAGCTGACTTGTCCGGCTCTGGACAAGATTCGCTCTCATTGTCTTCGCTCGAAGACATAGGTTTTTAGTTTGGGTATCACTTCAGTCATTCTAACTGGTTCTCCTGGACCCCACTTAACAGTACGGTGGTTCCTATGACTCAACACAAAAGAAAAGGAACTACGAAAGATCTAAGTCTTCGAGCTCCATATGCTTCATAACGTGTCTTCTTTTGTCATAGTCTTCAAAGTGAATATCTTCATGTACCACCTTTGTCTTCAATGCCTTCATACATTTTTAGGGGTCATCTCTGGTAGTAAAACCGAATCAATGAGTGACTTCTACCTGTATTATCCTGCAATTCTCACAAACACATTAGTCCCTCAACTAGGTTTGTCGTCAATACTCCAAAACCAACTAGGGGTGGCACTAGATGCACTTACAGAGGGATGAGCGGATGCCTAACCTGCCCCCAAATCAAATGTCACTTGAACGTTTCTTCACACCACCATCGGGGCATTTTTCTAACCCAGTGGATAACATGATAGCATCGGCAACACAGCTGGCATCTATTCCAGTCGAGGGCGAGTCGCCGGTTGCGGTGGAGACCTGCTACCTCTTGAGCTTGCGTTGGATTTCCCCAAAGAGGAAAGGATGATGCAACAGAGTAGCGTAAGTATTTCCCTCGGTTTTTGAGAACCAAGGTATCAATCCAGTAGGAGGCCACGCTCAAGTCGCTCGTACCTGCACAAAACGATAGCTACTCGCAACCAACGCGATTAGAGGTTGTCAATCCCTTCACGGTCACTTACGAGAGTGAGATCTGATAGATATACTATTTTTTTGGTATTTTTGGTATAGAGATGCAAAGTGAAAAGTAAAAGGCAAAGTAAAAAAAGCAAAGCAAGATTAAAGTGATGGAGATTGATATGATGAGAATAGACCCGGGGCCATAGATTTCACTAGTGGCTTCTCTCAAGAGCATAAGTATTCTACGGTGGGTGAACAAATTACTGTTGAAGAATTGACAGAATTGAGCATAGTTATGAGAATATCTAGGCATGATCATGTATATAGGCATCACGTCCGTGATAAGTAGACCGAAATGATTCTGCATCTACTACTATTACTCCACTCATCGACCGCTATCCAGCATGCATCTAGAGTATTAAGTTAAAAACAGAGTAACGCTTTAAGCAAGATGACATGATGTAGAGAGATAAATTCATGCAATATGAAATAAACCCCTTCTTGTTATCCTCGATGGCAACGATACAATACGTGCCTTGCTGCCCCTTCTGTCACTGGGAAAGGACACCGCAAGATCGAACCCAAAGCTAAGCACTTCTCCCATGGCAAGAACTACCAATCTAGTTGGCCAAACCAAACGGATAATTCGAAGAGACTTGCAAAGATAACCAATCATACATAAAAGAATTCAGAGAAGATTCAAATATTATTCATAGATAGACTTGATCATAAACCCACAATTCATCGGTCTCAACAAACACACCGCAAAAAGAAGAAGATTACATCGAATAGATCTCCATGAGAGAGGGGGAGAACTTTGTATTGAGATCCAAAAATAGAGAAGAAGCCATCTAGCTAATAACTATGGACCCGAAGGTCTGAGGTAAACTACTCACACTTCATCGGAGGGGCTATGATGATTTAGAAGCCCTCCGTGATGACGGCCCTCTCCGGCGGAGCTCCGGAACAGGCCCCAAGATGGGATCTCCTGGATACAGAAAGTTGCGGTGGTGGAATTAGGTTTTTGGCTCCGTCTCTGTTCGTTTGGGGGTACGTAGGTATATATAGGAGGAAGAAGTACGTCGGTGGAGCTTCGGTGGGCCCACGAGGGTGGGAGCGCGCCCCCTACCTCGTGCCCACCTTGAAGCTTCCTTGGCGTAGGGTCCAAGTCTCCTGGGTCATATTCGGGAAGAAAATCACGTTCCAGAAAGGTTTATTCCATTTGGACTCCGTTTGATATTCCGTTTCTTCGAAACACTGAAATAGGCAAAAAACAACAATTCTGGGCCGGGCCTCCGGTTAATAGGTTAGTCCCAAAAATAATATAAAAGTGGAAAATAAAGCCCAATATAGTCCAAAACAGTAGATAATATAGCATGGAGCAATCAAAAATTATAGATACTTTGGAGACGTATCAAGACCCGAATCACAGTGGAGCTTCTTCAAACGGCTGTAGCACAGCAGGCGGCTTATTCATACAGTCGTGAGTGTGTTCATTCGACCCCTCGCCCAAGTCAAAGTTACAGCAGGCGGTTTCTAGGAGCAAATGGCGTCGTAACCCGCCCCGTGAAGATATCCAACCCTTCTTTCATGGTCTTGGATGTAGAAAATTTGACCCGAGTTTGTTGCTGCATGCCCTCAGTTTGTTGGATGAATCTCCTCATCTTCCTTTCTCTGATTTGATTTTCTTCTCGGCCTACTTCTTCTTGGTTCTTCTCATGCAGATCTGGCAAAAGCTACCTAGCCGCCGGACAGGCGTGTCACAAGCTAGGCAAGCTTTATTTTTCTTTCTCATGAAGAACACGTGCCAACACTAGATGGGCTGCATTGGCTCTGTAAGCCCACACCAAATGGCCATGGACACTTGATACGCCCCGCAAGGACCAAATGCCCTAGGTTTAAGCCCCTATAAATTGGGTGCACCACCCATCAAGTGAGAAACAAGAATAGTGCCAACCCGCCGCCGCCATGGACAATTGATATTTCGTTTCTTCGAAACACTGAAATAGGCAAAAAACAACAATTCTGGGCTGGGCCTCCGGTTAATAGGTTAGTCCCAAAAATAATATAAAAGTGGAAAATAAAGCCCAATATAGTCCAAAACAGTAGATAATATAGCATGGAGCAATCAAAAATTATAGATACCTTGGAGACGTATCAGGTATCCCCAAGCTTAATTCCTGCTCGTCCTCGAGTAGGTAAATGATAAAAAGAGAATTTTTGATGCGGAGTGCTACTTGGCATAATTTCAATGCAAATCTTCTTAATTGTGATATGAATATTCAGATTCGAAAGATTCAAGACAAAAGTTTATATTGACATAAAAATAATAATACTTCAAGCATACTAACAAAGCAATTATGTCTTCTCAAAATAACATGGCCAAAGAAAGTTATCCCTACAAAATCATATAGTCTGGCTATGCTCTATCTTCACCACACAAAGTATTTAAATCATGCACAACCTCGATGACAAGCCAAGCAATTGTTTCATACTCTAACTTTTTCAAAACTTTTTCAATCTTCACGCAATACATGAGCGTGAGCCATGGATATGGCACTATATGTGGAATAGAATGGTGGTTGTGGAGAAGACAAAAAGAGGGGAAGATAGTCTCACATCAACTAGGCGTATCAACGGGCTATGGAGATGCCCATCAATAGATATCAATGTGAGTGAGTAAGGATTGCCATGCAACGGATGCACTAGAGCTATAAGTATATGAAAGCTCACCAAAAGAAACTAAGTAGGTGTGCATCCAACTTGCTTGCTCATGAAGACCTAGGGCATTTTGAGGAAGCCCATCATTGGAATATACAAGCCAAGTTCTATAATGTAAAATTCCCACCAGTATATGAAAGTGACATAACGAGAGACTCTCTATCATGAAGATCATGGTGCTACTTTGAAGCACAAGTGTGGTAAAAGGATAGTAACATTGTCCCTTCTCTCTTTTTCTCTCATTTATTTTATTTGGGCCTTTTCTCTTTTTTTATGGCCTCTTTTTGTTTTTCTTTTTTTATTTTTCGTCCGGAGTCACATCCCGACTTATGGTGGAATCATAGTCTCCATCATTCTTTCCTCACTTGGGACAATGCTCTAAAAATGATGATCATCACACTTTTATTTTTCTTACAACTCAACAACTCGATACTTAGAACAAAATATGACTCTATATGAATGCCTCCGGCGGTGTACCGGGATATGCAATGAATCAAGAGTGACATGTATGAAAGAATTATGAATGGTGGCTTTGCCACAAATACGATGTCAACTACATGATCATGCTAGCACTATGACAATGATGGAGCGTTCCATAATAAACGGAACGGTGGAAAGTTGCATGGCAATATATCTCGGAATGGCTATGGAAATGCCATGATAGGTAGGTATGGTGGCTGTTTTGAGGAAGGTATATGCTAGGTGTATGATACCGGCGAAAAGTGTGCGGTATTAGAGAGGCTAGCAATGGTGGAAGGATGGGAAAAAGTGCATATAATCCATGGACTCAACATTAGTCATAAAGAACTCATATACTTATTGCAAAAATCTAGAAGTTATCAAAGCAAAGTATTACGCGCATGCTCCTAGGAGGATAGATTGGTAGGAAAAGACCATCGCTCGTCCCCGACCGCCACTCATAAGGAAGACAATCAATAAATAAATCATGCTCCGACTTCATCACATAACGGTTCACCATACGTGCATGCTACGGGAATCACAAACTTTAACACAAGTATTCTTTAAATTCACAACTACTCAACTAGAATGACTCTAATATTATCACCTCCATATCTCAAAACAATTATCATGCTTCAATCTTTTCTTAGTATTCAATGCACTCAAAAGAAAGTTTCACAAATCTTGAATACCAAGCATGTTATTATTAAGCAAATTACCATGCTATTAAGAGACTCTCAAAATAATTTAAGTGAAGCATGAGAGATAAATAGTTTCTTTAAAACAAATCCACCACCGTGCTCTTAAAAGATCTAAGTGAAGAACATAGAGCAAAATTATAACGCTCAAAAGATATAAGTGAAGCACATAGAGCTACATAGCTCAAAAGATATAAGTGAAGCACATAGAGTATTCTATCAAATTTTAATTCATGTATGGTTCTCTCAAAAGGTGTGTACAGCAAGGATGATTGTGGCACACTAAAACACAGAGACACAAATAATACAAGACGCTCCAAGCAAAACACATATCATGTTGGTGAATAAAAATATAGCTCCAAGTAAATTACCGATGGAAGTGGACGAAAGAGGGGATGCCTTCCGGGGCATCCCCAAGCTTTGACTTTTTGGTGTCCTTGGATTATCTTGGAGGTGCCATGGGAATCCCCAAGCTTAGGATCTTGCCACTCATTTTTCCATAATCCATCAAAAGAATTCACCCAAAACTTGAAAACTTCACAACACAAAACTCAATAGAAATCTCGTGAGCTCCGTTAGAGAAAGAAAACAAAAGACCACTTCAAGGTACTGTAATGAACTAATTATTTATTTATATTGGTGTTAAACCTACTGTATTCCAACTTCTCTATGGATTATAAACTATTTTACTAGCCATAGATTCATCAAAATAAGCAAACAACACACGAAAAACAGAATCTGTCAAAAACAGAACAGTCTGTAGTAATCTGTAGCTAGCGCAAGATCTGGAACCCCAAAAATTCTAAAATAAATTTCTGGACGTGAGGAATTTATCTATTAATCATATTCAAAAATAATTAACTAAATAGAACTCTCTAAATAAAAATTACAGCAGTTCTCGTGAGCGCTAAAGTTTCTGTTTTTTACAGCAAGTTCAACAAGACTTTCCCCAAGTCTTCCCAATGGTTCTACTTGGCACAAACACTAATTAAACACAAAAAACACAACCAAAAAAGAGGCTAAATAAATTATTTATTACTAAAAAGGAGAAAAAATCAAGGAATAAAAATAAAATTGGGTTGCCTCCCAACAAGCGCTATCGTTTAACGCCCCTAGCTAGGCATAAAAGCGAGGATAGATCTAGGTACTGCCATCTTTGGTAGGCAATCCTTCAATGAGGCATCTATCTTTCTTAGAAATTTCTTCCTTTCTAGTAATTATCAAATTTTAGGCACAAGATCAAAAAATTCATTCGTAGCATAAGGTTCCTTAATGATAGCAAAAATATCGGGATGAATGCTTATAGATTTAAGATCCGCAGTTTCCTTACTAGATGATTCACCCTTATTCTTAGGAACATACATAAGCTTGGTAATTTTAGTGGGAGGACTAGGAGTATTATTTACGGAAGAAAAATCGGTTCCTGAGTTGGTAATGATACCCTCAAGTTTATCGATTCTAGTGGAATCTAGATTTATTTTCTCATTAACCATGGGTTCCTTTTCCTTAATATTTTTGAAAGTCATTCCTACCTTAGATCCATATTGGGTAATTTGATTATGGATCTTTTTATCTACATTATCAATTGATTCAATGGTAGCAACTTTGTTTTCAATAATTTCAAGCCTTTGCATAACATGCTCCAAAGTTAACTTAGTTCCATTAACCAAAAGAGGTGGTGAGCCAAATAAATCTATCATAGCATTATAAGAATCAAAAGTGTGGCTACCCAAGAAATTCCCCCCGGTAATGGTATCAAGGATATATCTATACCAAGGACTAGCACCTACATAAAAATTGCGAAGAAGGATTGAAGTAGATTGCTTCCTGGTAGATCTATTTTGAGCATTGCAAATTCTATACCAAGCTCTTTCAGATTTTCTCCCTCCTTTTGTTTAAAATTTAGGACTTCATTCTCGGGAGATAACGGAGAAGAGATAAGATTAGCCATGACGACATGGCAAGTGAGAAAAAGGTAAACGGAGAAAGAGAAGGAGAAGGAGATTGGGAAAGAGAGGGCGAATAAAACGACAAGGGTGAAGTGGGGGAGAGGAAAACGAGAGGCAAATGGCAACTAATGTAATGCGAGAGATAGGGCTTGTGATGGGTACTTGGTATGTTGACTTTTTGCGTAGAATCCCCGGCAACGGCGCCAGAAATTCTTCTTGCTACCTCTTGAGCTTGCGTTGGATTTCCCCAAAGAAGAAAGGATGATGCAGCAGAGTAGCGTAAGTATTTCCCTCAGTTTCTGAGAACCAAGGTATCAATCCAGTAGGAGGCCGCGCTCAAGTCCCTCGTACCTGCACAAAACGATAACTACTCGCAACCAACGCGATTAGGGGTTGTCAATCCCTTCACGGTCACTTACGAGAGTGAGATCTGATAGATATAATATTTTTTGGTATTTTTGGTATAGAGATGCAAAGTGAAAAGTAAAAGGCAAAGTAAAAAAGCAAAGCAAGATTAAAGTGATGGAGATTGATATGATGAGAATAGACCCGGGGGCCATAGGTTTCACTAGTGGCTTCTCTCAAGAGCATAAGTATTCTACGATGGGTGAACAAATTACTGTTTAGCAATTGACAGAATTGAGCATAGTTATGAGAATATCTAGGCATGATCATGTATATAGGCATCACGTCTGTGATAAGTAGACCGAAATGATTCTGCATCTACTACTATTACTCCACTCATCGACCGCTATCCAGCATGCATCTAGAGTATTAAGTTAAAAACAGAGTAACGCTTTAAGCAAGATGACATGATGTAGAGAGACTTGCAAAGATAACCAATCATACATAAAAGAATTCAGAGAAGATTCAAATATTATTCATAGATAGACTTGATCATAAACCCACAATTCATCGGTCTCAACAAACACACCGCAAAAAGAAGAAGATTACATCGAATAGATCTCCACAAGAGAGGGGGAGAACTTTGTATTGAGATCCAAAAAGAGAGAAGAAGCCATCTAGCTAATAACTATGGACCCGAAGGTCTGAGTTAAACTACTCACACTTCATCGGAGGGGCTATGATGATGTAGAAGCCCTCCGTGATGACGGCCCTCTCCGGCGGAGCTCCGGAATAGGCCCCAAGATGGGATCTCGTGGATACAGAATGTTGCGGCGGTGGAATTAGGTTTTTGGCTCCATCTCTATTCGTTTGGGGGTACGTAGGTATATATAGGAGGAAGAAGTACGTCGGTGGAGCTTCGGTGGGCCCACGAGGATGGGGGGTGCACCTGGGGGTATAGGGCGCGCCCCCCTTGTTGGGGAACGTTGCAGAAAACAAAAATTTTCCTACGGTTTCACCAAGATCCATCTATGAGTTCATCTAGCAACGAGAGATCGGATCCATCTACATACTTTGTAGATCGCGAGCGGAAGCGTTCAAAGAACGGGGATGAGGGAGTCGTACTCGACGTGATCCAAATCACCGGAGATCCTAGCGCCGAACGGACGGCACCTCCGCGTTCAACACACGTACGGTCAGCGTGACGTCTCCTTCTTCTTGATCCAGCAAGGGGGAAGGAGAGGTTGAGGAAGATGGCTCCAGCAGCAGCACGACGGCGTGGTGGTGATGGAGCTGCAGTACTCCGGCAGGGCTTCGCCAAGCTCTATGGAGGAGGAGGAGGTGTTGGAGAGGGAGAGGGAGGCACCAAAGGCAAAGGTGCGGCTGCCCTCCCTTCCCCCCACTATATATAGGGCCAAGGGAGAGGGGGGGGGGCGCAGCCTTGGCCCTTCCTCCAACGAAGGGTGCGGCCAGGGAGGAGTCCATCCTCCCCAAGGCACCTAGGAGGTGCCTTCCCCCTTTAGGACTCTTCCTTTCCCTTATCTTTTGGCGCATGGGCCTCTTGGGGCTGGTGCCCTTGGCCCATATAGGCCAAGGCGCACACCCCTACAGCCCATGTGGCCCCCCGGGGCAGGTGGACCCCCTTGGTGGACCCCCGGACCCCTTTCGGCACTCCCGGTACAATACCGATAATGCGCGAAACTTTTCCGGCGACCAAAACAAGACTTCCCATATATAAATCTTTACCTCCGGACCATTCCGTAACTCCTCGTGATGTCCGGGATCTCATCCGGGACTCCGAACAATATTCGGGTTACTGCATATACATATCCCTACAACCCTAGCGTCACCGAACCTTAAGTGTGTAGACCCTGCGGGTTCAGGAGACATGTAGACAAGACCAAGATTGCTCTCCGGTCAATAACCAACAGCGGGATCTGGATACCCATGTTGGCTCCCACATGCTCCTTGATGATCTCATCGGATGAACCACGATGTCGAGGATTCAAGCAATCCCGTATACAATTCCCTTTGTCAATCGGTATGTTACTTGCCCGAGATTCGATCGTCGGTATCCCAATACCTTGTTCAATCTCATTACTGGCAAGTCACTTTACTCGTACCGTAATGCATGATCCCGTGACCAGACACTTGGTCACTTTGAGCTCATAATGATGATGCATTACCGAGTGGGCCCAGTGATACATCTCCGTCATACGGAGTGACAAATCCCAGTCTTGATCCGTGTCAACCCAACAGACACTTTCGGAGATACCCGTAGTATACCTTTATAGTCACCCAGTTACGTTGTGACGTTTGGTACACCCAAAGCACTCCTACGGTACCCGGGAGTTACACGATCTCATGGTCTAAGGAAAGGATACTTGACATTAGAAAAACTCTAGCAAACGAACTATACGATCTTATGCTATGTTTAGGATTGGGTCTTGTCCATCACATCATTCTCCTAATGATGTGATCTCGTTATCAATGACATCCAATGTCCATAGTCAGGAAACCATGACTATTTGTTGATCAACGAGCTAGTCAACTAGAGGCTTACTAGGGACATGTTGGTGTCTATTATTCACACATTTATTACGATTTCCGGATAACACAATTATAGCATGAATAAAGACAATTATCATGAACAAGGAATAATAATAATGCTTTTATTATTGCCTCTAGGGCATATTTCCAACACCCCTACCTCGTGCCCACCTCGAAGCTTCCTTGGCGTAGGGTCTAAGTCTCCTGGGTCATATTCGGGAAGAAAATCACGTTCCAGAGAGGTTTATTCCGTTTGGACTCCGTTTGATATTCCGTTTCTTCGAAACACTGAAATAGGCAAAAAACAACAATTCTGGGCCGGGCCTCCGGGTAATAGGTTAGTCCCAAAAATAATATAAAAATGGAAAATAAAGCCCAATATAGTCCAAAACAGTAGATAATATAGCATGGAGCAATCAAAAATTATAGATACGTTGGAGACGTATCAAGACCCGAATCGCAGTGGAGCTTCTTCAAACGGCTGTAGCACAGCAGGCAGCTTATTCATACAGTCGTGAGTGTGTTCATTCGACCCCTCGCCCAAGTCAAATTTACAGCAGGCGGTTTCTAGGAGCAAACGGCGTCGTAACCCGCCCCGTGAAGATATCCAACCCTTCTTTCATGGTCTTGGATGCAGAAAATTTGACCCGAGTTTGTTGCTGCATGCCCTCAGTTTGTGGGATGAATCTCCTCATCTTCCTTTCTCTGATTTGATTTTCTTCTCGGCCTACTTCTTCTTGGTTCTTCTCATGCAGATCTGGCAAAAGCCGCCTAGCCGCCGGACAGGCGTGGCACAAGCTAGGCAAGCTTTATTTTTCTTTCTCATGAAGAACACGTGCCAACACTAGATGGGCTGCATTGGCTCTATAAGCCCACACCAAACGGCCATGGACACTTGATACGCCCCGCAAGGCCCAAATGCCCTAGGTTTAAGCCCCTATAAATTGGGTGCACCACCCATCAAGTGAGAAACGAGAATAGTGCGAACCCGCCGCCGCCACCGTTCCCAGACCCCGCCGACCAACACCAGCAAGTATGCCTCCTACTCCACACCTCCTACCTGAAGGAAATATGCCCTAGAGGCAATAATAAAGTTATTATTTATTTTCTTATTTCATGATAAATGTTTATTATTCATGCTAGAATTTTATTAACCGGAAACATAATACATGTGTGAATACATAGACAAACAGAGTGTCACTAGTATGCCTCTACTTGACTAGCTCGTTAATCAAAGATGGTTATGTTTCCTAACCATAGACAAAGAGTTGTTATTTGATTAACGGGATCACATCATTAGGAGAATGATGTGATTGACTTGACCCATTCCGTTAGCTTAGCACTCGATCATTTAGTATCTTGCTATTGCTTTCTTCATGACTTATACATGTTCCTATGACTATGAGATTATGCAACTCCCGTTTACCGGAGGAACACTTTGTGTGCTACCAAACCGTCACAACGTAACTGGGTGATTATAAAGGTGCTCTACAGGTGTCTCCAAAGGTATGTTGGGTTGGCGTATTTCGAGATTAGGATTTGTCACTCCGATTGTCGGAGAGGTATCTCTGGGCCCTCTCGGTAATGCACATCACATAAGCCTTGCAAGCATTGAAACTAATGAGTTAGTTGCGAGATGATGTATTACGGGAGTAAAGAGACTTGCCGGTAACGAGATTGAACTAGGTATTGAGATACCGACGATCGAATCTCGGGCAAGTAACATACCGATGACAAAGGGAACAACGTATGTTGTTATGCGGTCTGACCGATAAAGATCTTCGTAGAATATGTAGGAGCCAATATGAGCATCCAGGTCCCGCTATTGGTTATTGACCGGAGACGTGTCTCGGTCATGTCTACATTGTTCTCGAACCCGTAGGGTCCGCACGCTTAAGTTCGATGAGTTATATTATGAGTTTATGATTTGATGTACCGAAGGTAGTTCGGAGTCCCGGATGAGATCGGGGACAGGACGAGGAGTCTCGAAATGGTCGAGACGTAAAGATCGATATATTGGACGACTATATTCGGACATCGGAAAGGTTCCGAGTGGTTCGGGTATTTTTCGGAGTACCGGGGAGTTACGGGAATACGGGAGAAGAAGTATGGGCCTTATTGGGCTTTAGGGAAGGGAGAGGCAGGCCGCCCCCAAGGCCTAGTCCGAATTGGACTAGGGGGAGGGGCTGCGCCCCCTCCTTCCTTCTCTTCTCTTCCCCTTCCTTGTCTCCTACTCCTACTACATGGAAGGACTCCTAGTTGGACTAGGAAAGGGGGAATCCTACTCCCGGTGGGAGTAGGACTCCCCTAGGGCGCGCCATAGAGAGGGCCGGCCCTCCCCTCCTCCACTCCTTTATATACAGGGGCAGGGGGCACCCCATAGACACACAAGTTGATCCACGTGATCATATTCTTAGCCGTGTGCGGTGCCCCCTTCCACCATAATCCTCGATAATATTGTAGCGGTGCTTAGGCGAAGCCCTGCGACGGTAGTACATCAAGATCGTCACCACGCCGTCGTGCTGACGGAACTCTTCCCCGACACTTTGCTGGATCGGAGTCCGGGGATCGTCATCGAGCTGAACGTGTGCTAAAACTCGGAGGTGCCGTAGTTTCGGTGCTTGATCGGTCGGGCCGTGAAGACGTACGACTACATCAAGTGTTGTGCTAACGCTTCCGCTGTCGGTCTACAAGGGTACGTAGATCACACTCTCCCCCTCGTTGCTATGCATCACCATGATCTTGCGTGTGCGTAGGAAATTTTTTTGAAATTACTACGTTCCCCAACAGTGGCATCCGAGCCTAGGTTTTATGTGTTGATGTTATATGCACGAGTAGAACACAAGTGAGTTGTGGGCGATATAAGTCATACTGCTTACCAGCATGTCATACTTTGGTTCGGCGGTATTGTTGGATGAAGCGGCCCGGACCGACATTACGCGTACGCTTACGCGAGACTGGTTCTACCGACGTGCTTTGCACACAGGTGGCTTGGCGGGTGTCAGTTTCTCCAACTTTAGTTGAACCGAGTGTGGCTACGCCCGGTCCTTGCGAAGGTTAAAACAGACAACTTGACAAACTATCGTTGTGGTTTTGATGCGTAGGTGAGATTGGTTCTTTCTTAAGCCCGTAGCAGCCACGTAAAACTTGCAACAACAAAGTAGAGGACGTCTAACTTGTTTTTGCAGGGCATGTTGTGATGTGATATGGTCAAGACATGATGCTAAATTTTATTGTATGAGATGATCATGTTTTGTAACCGAGTTATCGGCAACTGGCAGGAGCCATATGGTTGTCGCTTTATTGTATGCAATGCAATCGCCCTGTAATGCTTTACTTTATCACTGAGCGGTAGCGATAGTCGTGGAAGCATAAGATTCGCGAGACGACAATGATGCTACGATGAGATCAAGGTGTCGCGCCGGTGACGATGGTGATCATGACGATGCTTCGGAGATGGAGATCACAAGCACAAGATGATGATGGCCATATCATATCACTTATATTGATTGCATGTGATGTTTATCTTTTATGCATCTTATCTTGCTTTGATTGACGGTAGCATTATAAGATGATCTCTCACTAAATTTCAAGATAAAAGTGTTCTCCCTGAGTATGCACCGTTGCCAAAGTTCGTCGTGCCCAGACACCACGTGATGATCGGGTGTGATAAGCTCTACGTCCATCTACAACGGGTGCAAGCCAGTTTTGCACACGCAGAATACTCAGGTTAAACTTGACAAGCCTAGCATATGCAGATATGGCCTCGGAACACTGAGACCAAAAGGTCGAGCGTGAATCATATAGTAGATATGATCAACATAATGATGTTCACCATTGAAAGCTATTCCATTCTCACGTGATGATCGGTTATGGTTTAGTTGATTTGGATCACGTGATCACTTAGATGATTAGAGGGATGTCTATCTAAGTGGGAGTTCTTAAGTAATATGATTAATTGAACTTAAATTTATCATGAACTTAGTCCTGGTAGTATTTTGCAAATCATGTTGTAGATCAATAGCTCGCGTTGTTGCTTCCCTGTGTTTATTTTGATATGTTCCTAGAGAAAATTGTGTTGAAAGATGTTAGTAGCAATGATGCGGATTGGATCCGTGATCTGAGGTTTATCCTCATTGTTGCACAGAAGAATTATGTCCTTGATGCACCGCTAGGTGACAGACCTATTGCAGGAGCAGATGCAGACGTTATGAACGTTTGGCTAGCTTAATATGATGACTACTTGATAGTTTAGTGCACCATGCTTAACGGCTTAGAATCGAGACTTCAAAGACGTTTTGAACGTCATGGACCATATGAGATGTTCTAGGAGTTGAAGTTAAATATTTCAAGCAAATACCCGAGCTGAGAGATATGAAGTCTCTAACAAGTTCTATAGCTAAAAGATGGAGGAGAACAGCTCAAGCAGTGAGCATATGCTCAGATTGTCTGGGTACTACAATCGCTTGAATCAAGTGGGAGTTAATCTTACAGATAAGATAGTGATTGACAGAGTTCTCTAGTCACCATCACCAAGTTACTAGAACTTCGTGATGAACTATAGTATGCAATGGATGACGAAAACGACTCCGACTTTTCATCGATGATATCGTCTCTCAAGTGTTGTTATGAAACACGTTTTCTTCCTATATGACCCAGGGTCAACTTAGACACGCGGAGTTAGTGACGAATAGTGTTGGAAATATGCCCTAGAGGCAATAATAAAAGCATTATTATTATATTTCCTTGTTCATGATAATTGTCTTTATTCATGCTATAATTGTGTTATCCGGAAATCGTAATACATGTGTGAATAATAGACACCAACATGTCCCTAGTAAGCCTCTAGTTGACTAGCTCGTTGATCAACAGATAGTCATGGTTTCCTGACTATGGACATTGGATGTCATTGATAACGAGATCACATCATTAGGAGAATGATGTGATGGACAAGACCCAATCCTAAACATAGCATAAGATCGTATAGTTCGTTTGCTAGAGTTTTTCCAATGTCAAGTATCCTTTCCTTAGACCATGAGATCGTGTAACTCCCGGATACCGTAGGAGTGCTTTGGGTGTACCAAACGTCACAACGTAACTGGGTGACTATAAAGGTATACTACGGGTATCTCCGAAAGTGTCTGTTGGGTTGACACGGATCAAGACTGGGATTTGTCACTCCGTATGACGGAGAGGTATCACTGGGCCCACTCGGTAATGCATCATCATTATGAGCTCAAAGTGACCAAGTGTCTGGTCACGGGATCATGCATTACGGTACGAGTAAAGTGACTTGCCGGTAACGAGATTGAACGAGGTATTGGGATACCGACGATCGAATCTCGGGCAAGTAACATACCGATTGACAAAGGGAATTGTATACGGGGTTGCTTGAATCCTCGACATCGTGGTTCATCCGATGAGATCATCGAGGAGCATGTGGGAGCCAACATGGGTATCCAGATCCCGCTGTTGGTTATTGACCGGAGAGCATCGGTCATGTCTACATGTCTCCCGAACCCGTAGGGTCTACACACTTAAGGTTCGGTGACGCTAGGGTTGTAGGATATTGTATATGCGTAACCCGAAAGTTGTTCGGAGTCCCGGATGAGATCCGGATCACGAGGAGTTCCGGAATGGTCCGGAGGTAAAGATTTATATATGGGAAGTCTTGTTTTGGTCGCCGGAAAAGTTTCGCGCATTATCGGTATTGTACCGGGAGTGCCGAAAGGGGTCCGGGGGTCCACCAAGGGGGTCCACCTGCCCCGGGGGGCCACATGGGCTGTAGGGGTGTGCGCCTTGGCCTATATGGGCCAAGGGCACCAGCCCCAAGAGGCCCATGCGCCAAGAGATAAGGGAAAGGAAGAGTCCTAAAGGGGGAAGGCACCTCCTAGGTGCCTTGGGGAGGATGGACTCCTCCCTGGCCGCACCCTTCCTTGGAGGAAGGGCCAAGGCTGCGCCCCCCCCCCCCGAGGCTCCCTATATATAGTGGGGGAAGGAGGGCCTCTCAACCCACGCCTTTGGTGCCTCCCTCTCCCTCTCCAACACCTCCTCGTCCTCCATAGAGCTTAGCGAAGCCCTGCCGAAGTACTGCAGCTCCATCACCACCACGCCGTCGTGCTGCTGCTGGAGCCATTTTCCTCAACCTCTCCTCCCCCTTGCTGGATCAAGAAGAAGGAGACGTCACGCTGACCGTACGTGTGTTGAACGCGGAGGTGCCGTCCGTTCGGCGCTAGGATCTCCGGTGATTTGGATCACGTCGAGTACGACTCCCTCATCCCCGTTCTTTGAACGCTTCCGCTCGCGATCTACAAAGGTATGTAGATGGATCCGATCTCTCGTTGCTAGATGAACTCATAGATGGATCTTGGTGAAACCGTAGGAAAATTTTTGTTTTCTGCAACGTTCCCCAACAGTGGCATCATGAGCTAGGTCTATGCGTAGTTCTCTTTGCACGAGTAGAACACAATTTGTTGTGGGCGTAGATGTTGTCAACTTTCTTGCCGCTACTAGTCTTATCTTGCTTTAGCGGTATTGTGGGATGAAGCGGCCCGGACCAACCTTACACGTACGCTTACGTGAGACCGGTTCCACCGACTAACATGCACTAGTTGCATAAGGTGGCTGGCAGGTGTCTGTCTCTCCCACTTTAGTTGGAGCGGATTCGATGAAAAGGGTCCTTATGAAGGGTAAATAGAAGTTGACAAATCACGTTGTGGCTTTCACGTAGGTAAGAAAACGTTCTTGCTAGAACCCTATTGCAGCCATGTAAAACTTGCAACAACAATTAGAGGACGTCTAACTTGTTTTTGCAGCAAGTGTTCTGTGATGTGATATGGCCAAAGTTGTGATGAATGATGAATGATATATATGTGATGTATGAGATCATGTTCTTGTAATAGGAATCACGACTTGCATGTCGATGAGTATGACAACCGGCAGGAGCCATAGGAGTTGTCTTTATTTTTGTATGACCTGCGTGTCATTGAGAAACGCCATGTAAATTACTTTACTTTATTGCTAAACGTGTTAGCCATAGTAGTAGAAGTAATAGTTGGCGAGCAACTTCATGGAGACACAATGATGGAGATCATGGTGTCATGCCGGTGACAAGATGATCATGGAGCCCCAAGATGGAGATCAAAGGAGCTATGTGATATTGGCCATATCATGTCACTATTATTATTTGATTGCATGTGATGTTTATCATGTTTTGTACATCTTGTTTACTTAGAACGACGGTAGTAAATAAGATGATCCCTCATAATAATTTCAAGAAAGTGTTCCCCCTAACTGTGCACCATTGCGACAGTTCATTGTTTCGAAGCACCACATGATGATCGGGTGTGATAGATTCCAACGTTCACATACAACGGGTGTAAGACAGATTTACACATGCAAACACTTAGGTTGACTTGACGAGCCTAGCATGTACAGACATGGCCTCGGAACACAGAAGACCGAAAGGTCGAGCATGAGTCGCATAGAAGATACGATCAACATGAAGATGTTCACCGACGTTGACTAGTTCGTCTCACGTGATGATCGGACACGACCTAGTTAACTCGGATCATGTTATACTTAGATGACTGGAGGGGTGTCTATCTGAGTGGGAGTTCATTGAATAATTTGATTAGATGAACTTAATTATCATGAACTTAATCTAAAATCTTTACAATATGTCTTGTAGATCAAATGGCCAATGTTGTCCTCAACTTCAATGTGTTCCTAGAGAAAACCAAGCTGAAAGACGATGGCAGCAACTATACAGACTGGGTCCGGAACCTGAGGATCATCCTCATAGCTGCCAAGAAAGATTATGTCCTACAAGCACCGCTAGGTGACGCACCCGTCCCACAGAACCAAGATGTTATGAACGCTTGGCAGACACGTGCTGATGATTACTCCCTCGTTCAGTGAGGCATGCTTTACAGCTTAGAACCGGGGCTCCAAAAACGTTTTGAGAGACACGGAGCATATGAGATGATCGAAGAGCTGAAAATGGTTTTCCAAGCTCATGCCCGGGTCGAGAGATATGAAGTCTCCGACAAGTTTTTCAGCTGTAAGATGGAGGAAAATAGTTCTGTCAGTGAGCACATACTCACAATGTCTGGGTTACATACCGTTTGACTCAGCTGGGAGTTAATCTCCCGGATGACGCAGTCATTGATAGAATCCTTCAGTCGCTTCCACCAAGCTACAAGAGCTTTGTGATGAACTTCAATATGCAGGGGATGGAAAAGACCATTCCTGAATTATTTGCAATGCTGAAATCAGCAGAGGTAGAAGTCAAAAAGGAACATCAAGTGTTGATGGTGAATAAAACCACTAAGTTCAAGAAAGGCAAGGGTAAGAAGAACTTCAAGAAGGACGGCAAGGGAGTTGCCTCGCCCGGCAAGCAAGCTACCGGGAAGAAGCCAAAGAATGGACCCAAGCCCGAGACTGAGTGCTTTTATTGCAAGGGAAGTGGTCACTGGAAGCGGAACTGCCCCAAATACTTAGCAGACAAGAAGGCCGGCAAAACAAAAGGTATATGTGATATACATGTAATTGATGTGTACCTTACCAGTACTCGTAGTAGCTCCTGGGTATTTGATACCGGTGCAGTTGCTCACATTTGTAACTCAAAGCAGGAGCTGCGGAATAAGCGGAGACTGGCGAAGGACGAGGTGACGATGCGCGTCGGGAATGGTTCCAAGGTCGATGTGATCGCCGTCGGCACGCTACCTCTACATTTACCTACAGGATTAGTTTTAAACCTCAATAATTGTTATTTAGTGCCAGCTTTGAGCATGAACATTGTATCGGGATCTCGTTTAATTCGAGATGGCTACTCATTTAAATCCGAGAACAATGGTTGTTCTATTTATATGAGAGATATGTTTTATGGTCATGCTCCGATGGTGAATGGTTTATTCTTAATGAATCTCGAGCGTAATGCTACACATGTTCATAGTGTGAATACCAAAAGATGTAACGTTGATAATGATAGTCCCACATACTTGTGGCACTGCCGCCTTGGTCACATAGGTGTCAAACGCATGAAGAAGCTCCATGCAGATGGACTTTTAGAGTCTCTTGATTATGAATCATTTGACACGTGCGAACCATGCCTCATGGGTAAAATGACCAAGACTCCGTTCTCAGGAACAATGGAGCGAGCAACCAACTTATTGGAAATCATACATACTGATGTGTGCGGTCCAATGAGCGTTGAGGCTCGCGGTGGCTATTGTTATGTTCTCACCCTCACTGATGACTTGAGTAGATATGGGTATGTCTACTTAATGAAACACAAGTCTGAAACCTTTGAAAAGTTCAAGGAATTTCAGAGTGAGGTTGAGAATCAACGTGACAGAAAAATCAAGTTTTTGCGATCAGATCATGGAGGAGAATATTTGAGTCACGAATTTGGCACACACTTAAGAAAATGTGGAATAGTTTCACAACTCACGCCGCCTGGAACACCTCAGCGTAATGGTGTGTCCGAACGTCGTAATCGCACTCTATTAGATATGGTGCGATCTATGATGTCTCTTACCGATTTACCGCTATCTTTTTGGGGCTATGCTTTAGAGACTGCCGCATTCACTTTAAATAGGGCTCCGTCGAAATCCGTTGAGACGACACCGTATGAATTATGGTTTGGGAAGAAACCTAAGCTGTCGTTTCTAAAAGTTTGGGGATGCGATGCTTATGTCAAGAAACTTCAACCTGAAAAGCTCGAACCCAAGTCGGAAAAATGCGTCTTCATAGGATACCCTAAAGAAACTATTGGGTATACCTTCTACCTCAGATCCGAAGGCAAGATCTTTGTTGCCAAGAATGGATTCTTTCTAGAGAAAGAGTTTCTCTCGAAAGAAGTAAGTGGGAGGAAAGTATAACTTGATGAAGTATTACCTCTTGAACCGGAAAATGGCGCAACTCAAGAAAATGTTCCTGAGGTGCCTGCACCGACTAGAGAGGAAGTTAATGATGATCATGAAACTTCAGATCAAGTTGCTACTGATCTTCGTAGGTCCACAAGGACACGTTCCGCACCAGAGTGGTACGGCAACCCTGTCTTGGAAATCATGTTGTTAGACAACGGTGAACCTTCGAACTATGAAGAAGCGATGGCGGGCCCGGATTCCGACAAATGGCTAGAAGCCATGAAATCCGAGATAGGATCCATGTATGAAAACGAAGTATGGACTTTGACTGACTTGCCCGTTGAGAGGCGAGCCATAGAAAATAAATGGATCTTTAAGAAGAAGACAGACGCGGATGGTAATGTGACCATCTATAAAGCTCGGCTTGTCGCTAAGGGTTATCGACAAGTTCAAGGGGTTGACTACGATGAGATTTTCTCACCGGTAGCGAAGCTAAAGTCCGTCCGAATCATGTTAGCAATTGCCGCATTCTATGATTATGAGATATGGCAAATGGACGTCAAAACGGCATTCCTTAATGGTTTCCTTAAGGAAGAATTGTATATGATGCAACCGGAAGGTTTTGTCGATCCTAAGAATGCTGACGAGGTGTGCAAGCTCCAACGCTCGATTTATGGGCTGGTGCAAGCATCTCGGAGTTGGAACATTCGCTTTGATGAGATGATCAAAGCGTTTGGGTTTACGCAGACTTATGGAGAAGCCTGCGTTTACAAGAAAGTGAGTGGGAGATTTGTAGCATTTCTCATATTATATGTAGATGACATACTTTTGATGGGAAATGATATAGAACTCTTGGACAGCATTAAGGCCTACTTGAATAAGAGTTTTTCAATGAAGGACCTTGGAGAAGCTGCATATATATTAGGCATCAAGATCTATAGAGATAGATCAAGACGCCTCATAGGTCTTTCACAAAGCACATACCTTGATAAGATATTGAAGAAATTCAATATGGATCAGTCTAAGAAGGGGTTCTTGCCTGTGTTACAAGGTGTGAAATTGAGCTCAACTCAATGTCCGACCACGGCAGAAGATATAGAAGAGATGAGTGTCATCCCCTATGCCTCAGCCATAGGTTCTATTATGTATGCCATGCTGTGTACCAGACCTGATGTAACCTTGCCGTAAGTTTGGTAGGTAGGTACCAAAGTAATCCCGGCAAGGAACACTGGATAGCGGTCAAGAATATCCTGAAGTACCTGAAAAGGACTAAGGAAATGTTTCTCGTTTATGGAGGTGACGAAGAGCTCGTCGTAAAGGGTTACGTCGACGCTAGCTTCGACACAGATCTGGATGACTCCAAGTCACAAACCGGATACGTGTATATTTTGAATGGTGGGGCAGTAAGCTGGTGCAGTTGCAAGCAGAGCGTCGTGGCGGGATCTACATGTGAAGCGGAGTACATGGCAGCCTCGGAGGCAGCGCATGAAGCAATTTGGGTGAAGGAGTTCATCACCGACCTAGGAGTCATACCCAATGCATCGGGGCCAATCAAACTCTTCTGTGACAACACTGGAGCTATTGCACTTGCCAAGGAGCCCAGGTTTCACAAGAAGACCAGGCACATCAAGCGTCGCTTCAACTCCATTCGTGAAAATGTTCAAGATGGAGACATAGATATTTGTAAAGTACATATGGACCTGAATGTAGCAGATCCGTTGACTAAACCTCTCCCTAGAGCAAAACATGATCAACACCAGAATTCCATGGGTGTTCGATTCATCACAATGTAACTAGATTATTGACTCTGGTGCAAGTGGGAGACTATTGGAAATATGCCCTAAAGGCAATAATAAAAGCATTATTATTATTCCTTGTTCATGATAATTGTCTTTATTCATGCTATAATTGTGTTATCCGGAAATCGTAATACATGTGTGAATAATAGACACCAACATGTCCCTAGTAAGCCTCTAGTTGACTAGCTCGTTGATCAACATATAGTCATGGTTTCCTGACTATGGACATTGGATGTCATTGATAACGAGATCACATCATTAGGAGAATGATGTGATGGACAAGACCCAATCCTAAACATAGCATAAGATCGTATAGTTCGTTTGCTAGAGTTTTTCCAATGTCAAGTATCCTTTCCTTAGACCATGAGGTCGTGTAACTCCCGGATACCGTAGGAGTGCTTTGGATGTACCAAATGTCACAACGTAACTGGGTGACTATAAAGGTATACTACGGGTATCTCCGAAAGTGTCTGTTGGGTTGACACGGATCAAGACTGGGATTTGTCACTCCGTATGACGGAGAGGTATCACTGGGCCCACTCGGTAATGCATCATCATTATGAGCTCAAAGTGACCAAGTGTCTGGTCACAGGATCATGCATTACGGTATGAGTAAAGTGACTTGCCGGTAACGA
>NC_053027.1:31461337-31574217 GCF_003073215.2 Triticum urartu
TCATAGTCTTCAAAGTGAATATCTTCATGTACCACCTTTGTCTTCAATGTCTTCATACATTTTTAGGGGTCATCTCTGGTAGTAAAACCGAATCAATGAGGGACTTCTACCTGTATTATCCTGCAATTCTCACAAACACATTAGTCCCTCAACTAGGTTTGTCGTCAATACTCCAAAACCAACTAGGGGTGGCACTAGATGCACTTACAATCTCCCCCTTTTTGGTGATTGATGACAAACTAGTTGAAGTTTTCAATGGGGAATATAGTCTGTGAAATTGTAAAGGAATTGTCTTCATAAGTTGCAAGGGCTCCCCCTGAAGATGTGCATATAAGTTAATTTGCTTTTGGAATGCAAATGCACATGGCAGGTTGTACTTGTGGAGATCCACTTCAGCTTATGATGACAATCCACTATGCATGTGAAAGTATATGAAGATAATGACATGCATAATGGAAAATGGACGTCTGCAGAATGAGATAAGTGCGGAATTTATCGTCACACATGCGGAATTTATCTTCGCAAACAGAGTGGCAAACAAGTAGCAGACGACCATCGAGTTTTAGTGTTTACAACTCAAAGAACCAAATGAAGCAAAAACAAGAGTTGTAAACACGAAGCAAAATATAACTAGACATAAGGCACCCGCCCATATTGACCCGCTTGAAGACTATAAACATCATATGCTTCTCCCCCTTTTGTCAGTAATGACCAAAAAGGTTTGAAGACATAGAGTTTTCTACGCGTTCCCAGGCGCAGCAGGGTCGGTGGAGTTGTTTAGCGGTGCAGAACTTGGATGTGCTGAAGCAGATGGTGGTGATGTAGCATCGTCGTCTTCATCAATGATCCTTGCAGTAACTGTGGCAGCAGATGAAGAAAACTCAGAGTCTTCAAGTGACGGTGTGTTGCGCATCACAGCCCTCCTAGGAGGTGTGGTGTAAAATTTGAAGCGCTCTGTGAAGCCATCCTCTTCAAGTTCAGCTTCAGTGCATATCATTGAGAGCCCTTTCCACGTACGACGGCAGGTCTCATGTGTAACGAAGGCATTCTTGGTGGCAAGGTTTCGCAGACGATTGACATCCACCAAGAGGCTCTTCATCTGACGTTTTAGCCAGTCGTGATGCCTATCCTGCTTTTGGTGAAGAGCCACAAGAAGCTCTTGGTCAGTGAGGACACGAGCACGCTTCTTGGGTCTTGGAGCATTGGTGCTGTCTGTGGCTTCAGTAGATGCTGGTGCACGTGTAGTGCCAGCCAACGGATATACCCTGGATATGGCTTCAACACCTTCAACGTTCTGCGTGAAGCTCTAGTGTTCTGCATTCTGAAGACTTATTGGTTGCTTGGCAGGTTCGGGATATATGGCTTCATCAGAGGTATCCACATCTGGCAGGAAGATCCGATGGTTTCGGGCTGAGGGCTGATACAAGATCGCAGAGTGCAATTTGATTAGCCTCATCACCCAAGGAGCATAGAACTTCAAACCAAATAATTCTGAGCCTGACGCTGCAAGTTGGCGTATGAAGAAATCCTGTGCGTTGAACCATTTGCCATGAAGGATACAGAATATCATAGTCTTCATTGCACCCTCGATCTTGGCATGTGGTGAGTGTCCCTTAATGGGCCAGAGAGTCCGCCGGATAATGTGATATATGGTCCTGGGCAGGTACTCCAGGTCTTCAACGAAGAACTCAGTTGGATAGGGTGCATCCTGAGGCAATGGCTTCATCATTGAGAGCATCTGACTCATATTTGGTTCAGGCCTCTGGAATATGCTCTCAATAGCTTCAGCATGTAGTTGACAGCCTTCCTCGTAGTATTCGCCAGGAGTGGGCAGGCCGGTGAGCTCAATGATATCAAATGCATTGGCTTCATGATGGACATTTCCGGTCATCCACTCCAGTACCCAAGTCTTCGGATCTCTGTTGTATCCTTTAATGTGGAGGGTGGCATAGAACTGAAGAAGAAGCTCTTCATTCCAGTGCTCTTCATCTATGACAAACGGCAGCAGACCCACTTGCCTGAAGCAATCCAAGGCTTCCTCAAGACATGGCAGACCAGCAATGGCTTCAACCTCAAGGCGCTTGTGTGGAAAGATGCGACCTTGGTTGTATAAGATGCATGAATAATAGCTGCGCTGAGAATAGCTCCAGAACCTGTCTGATACAATCCTTTCCCTTGAATAGGGGTTCTTGGAGCTATTGAAAAATGTATTGTCTGCCTTGAAGCTGTTAATATCAAAGGAGCCAGGTGCTGATGCAGGACGTGGAAACCTTGGAAGCCTTGGAACTGGCTTCTGGACATGAGGCCTGTGCTCAATATGATAATCAAACTGTGGACCTGCAGCAGACTCAGGGACTGAAGTGTCTGGCTCAGTAGCTTCACTGTCCGCTAAAGCATTTGGTGGGGCGGGCTCCACATTGGCTTCAGTGTTTGTGGTGGCAGCCGCAACATTGTCTTCCTCCGCTTGTGTAGTTGGAGGGACAACCTCAGGCACGTTCTCCTGGAGAACTGCATCTTGATGGATCGGGGAAGTGGGTTCTGGTGGTGCTTCTTCATTGTCTTCGGCTGATGCAGCCGGAATTTCTGCAGTATGGACTTGAGGCCTTGGACCTTTGCGAAGCCTACGGAACGCAGACGACGCTTGTGGGGTTGGAGTGGGCTGGGCCTCAATGTCTTCTTCCTCCTGAGGGCGATCTGCCCATGACTCATCTTGTTCCATTGGCGTCAGAGGACGACCAATACTGATGAGTTCGCTTGTTTCAAGCGGAGGAAGGGCTGCATCATCTTGTACATTGTCTTGGTGACCAATATCTTTAGCAGCTGTGGGGTCGGCTGCTGGAATATCTTCAGCTTCAGGAGCCTCTGTGGGAGCAGGCTCATGAACTGTCAGTCGTCTTTCTGCACTGGGGTGAATGACAGAAAGGGGTTCAACCATCAAGGGCTCTGTGGGAGCAGCCCTAGATTTCTTGGTCTTGCACTTCTTTTTGCTGGGGGCAGTAGGAGAGGCTTCAGAGCTCTTCCTTTTTCTGGCTTCAGCCTCTGCAGTTCTTGTCTTCTTTAGCTCTGAAGCTGTTGACCGGCTCTTTGGCTTCGAGCCAGTCGTTGCAGTGGGGAAGACAATTGGAACCGCTTCTTGCCGAGGTGCCTCTGGTTCATTCACAGCAGGCTTCTTCTTCTTCTTCGCGGCCATCTTGGGGTCGATGCCAGGACGCCCAAGTGCCTTGCGCTTTTCAGCCTCGTTGTAAGCTTGAACACATTTTTCTGCCAAAGACTTCATCCTTTCACGCGAGCCCTGAGCTTCAGCATGCTTCTTCAGAAAGTTTTCTTTGAGCTCATGCAGCATGATTTTGAAGCTCCTCACTTCCTGCACGCTGAGGCTGGCCATGTGCTTCTTGAACTGAGCCTTTTCGTGATCAATTTTCTGCTTTAGCTCAACAATGCGCTGAGCAATGGCCAGTTCTGAAGCAATTGCGCCTTGGAAGGCGACGCTGAGTCCAACAGGCAGCTGCAGATCATTGAAGCTTATGTCTGGTGAGTCAAACCATTCATCGATGAAGCTGTGGATGATGGCGACATCAAAGAGAGGCAGATTGTTGAAGATTTCAGCTTCTTCTTTGCTTTTGATAAGCTGCTCTAGAGCGTCATCTCCCAGATCTTCATCGCTTGATAGATCAATGGCTTCGCTGCGCAGAATGGCAGCAGCAGTGAGCTCTTTGCCTGTTTGTTGCTGGGGCTCCTTTTCCTTCCGGGGCTTGGAGACGCGGGATACGTCTTCAGACTGCACACTGACTTCAGGAGGTGCAGTTTTCAATGGCTTCGCCCTTGAGATTTTTGAGGCAGGGGCCGGTTTTGAAGCTTTTGGTTTCTTCGTCTGCTTTGGCTTCGGCACAGCAGGAGCTTCATCAGACTCAGAGTCAGCTGGAGGGTCATTTACGGCAGTCTCTTGAACTAAGATGTGAGTGATCAGGCCCTCAAGATTGGCAAACGGACCGATGACATTTGGTTCCGCGTCGCGTGTGCCATCTGCCCTTGGTGCGGAGGGACCAGGGTTGAAGTCTAACCCAAATTTCTTCATGTTTAGCTTCGCTGACTGTTGGGCAAACTGAAAGTTGCGATTGAAGAGATTGTCGTCACGACACCAGATGAGTGACGACGGATGCGCATCATCAGGCTGTGGTCCTCGGACCATGCATGGGTAGAAGCCTTGAGCAATTGCTTCATCTCTGGTCCGGGGCAAGAGATTCTTGAAGCGGATGTCCCCCCATGGTCTCCTGATGGCATATTTCTCTGCATACTCCTGAGTGACGAAGCGGTATTTGAACCACTGTTCTGCCCAATAGCGTCGAATCCCTTGGATTCGGGTCTTGCGCTGCCCATAGCTCTCTTCTGGATCTGTTTTGTACATTTCTGCCAAGTCTTCAGGCAGATCCTTGGAAGTTCCCTCATGTCTCTGTCTGCCCCCCTTCCTTGCTGCTGCTTCTGAAGCCATAAACTTTAACTTGAAGGGCTTCAAAGCTTTCAAAGGCTTTCTTTTTCTGGACCAACAGGAACTGGCTTCAGGAGAGTTTATGTGATGCTGTAGGAATTCTGCAAATGAATGCAGACTATGAGAACCGAAGGATTCTCCCACGGACATGTACCTGTGACAGCATTAAGGTGCGAGGGAAGGGGAAGAGGTCATATGCATTCTCAGAAGGTTTTGAAGATTAATCAGTTTAGAAGACATTGACCTCATCGTGCGAAGACATTCACTCATAGATAAGAAGTTGGTTCCAGATTTGTATGAACCCACAGATCAGTACAAGTGAGGAATCTAACTACTTTATGAAGCACAAGTGAATATACTAAGCATGTTATGAGATGCAGCGAGAGATCTAACTAGAGTGAAGAGAAACTTCTTATGGTAGAAAGTGACAGAACCATGAGATCAAAAGGGGCTGTAAAAAGAAGTTTTATTTACCACACTGGAACTGCTAGACGGAAGGGAGTTGATGCCGAGCAGTTCAGTCCTCCGTGCCCTAACTTGGCGACGGAAAACACCTACGGAGACGGCGGAGAGGACGATGTACGCAGTCGGCATGAGGACAGCGTTGGAGAGGTTGCGGCAGTGAAGCGCTTCATCTCCGGCGTCGTCGACTGCTAGCGGTGGCGCTAGGGTTCTTGCGAGGGTGGAAGAAGGAGATAATGACTGCGGTAAGTGTGAATTTATAGGCTCAGGGGCGGCACTGTGCTATTACACAGGTGCCCCTGGCGGTTCGCATTTGAGGAACGCGTGGCCAGTTAGCAGAAGTTTGGGGTTTGTTCCACGTCCCACGCACGCCTAAATTGTCGGGCGGTCGTTCCTACTTCTCCGGATTTTATGTGGAGGAATGAGCATTAAAAACGGACTTTATGGTTGTCTCTATATCTTCAGCTGACAAGGACACAGTGAAGACATTCGACAGTTTCAATAGAATGCATATGACTTGGAGAGATAGAACTTGAGATAGAAAGCATAGAGAGATTAGGGTCCGATCACATTCACTTAGTTCAAAAGATTCAACCAAGAAGACATAGCTATAAGTGAATGCTGTAGAGGACAGAACACTAGCATATATATCTATATCTATACAAGAAACGTAGTGAAGATACTCATGAAGACATGTTCGAAGCCAAACCAAATGTGAAGACAACCAAATGTGAAGATATTGCAAGGTAACGCCATGAGTGAAACACTTCGAAATAGAACGTTTGGTGGTGGCGTTACCCACCGTATAGGAAGTATTAGACCCAGACACGGCGCACAATTATCGTGGCGTTCCGAAGTTAAATTCCACATTAATGTATTCACACTTAGAATGTATGTCTTCATTGAATGAAGATATACTTTACTTTGTGTGTTTCACATCTAAGTCATCAATATGCATAAGTGTCAGGATGTGTGCCTGATCACAGGACATTTGAGGATTCCAAGATATTTAGCTCACACCGTAACTTGCAAAATCTCTTCTCATCCAAGGGCTTGGTGAAGATATCCGCTAATTCCTCTTCAGTGTTGACGTGTATGATATCAATGTCTTCCTTCACAACATGATCTCTGAGAAAGTGATGAAGAATTTCAATGTGCTTTGTCTTCGAGTGCTGAACTGGGTTGTTGGCAATCTTGATGGCGCTTTCATTGTCGCAGTAAAGTGGCACTTGCTTCAGATGAATGCCATAGTCCTTGAGTGTTTTCTTCATCCACAGAAGCTGAGCGTAGCAAGATCCAGCAGCAATGTATTCAGATTCAGCAGTGGAGAGAGATACACAGTTCTGCTTCTTTGAAGACCAACATACAAGAGATCGTCCCAGAAAGTGACATGTGCCTGATGTAGACTTGCGATCAACTTTGTCACCAGCATAATCAGCATCCGAAAATCCAACCAAATCAAACTCTGAGCCCTTTGGATACCATAATCCTAGAGTTGGGGTGTGAGCCAAATATCGAAAAATTCGCTTCATAGCTAAGTGATGCGACTCCTTTGGTGCCGCTTGAAATCGAGCACACATGCAAACACTAAGCATGATATCTGGCCTAGATGCACATAAATAAAGCAAAGAACCAATCATGGAGCGGTATACCTTTTGATCGAACTCTTTACCATTGTCGTCAGGACCTAGATGATGTTTGGCTGGCATTGGTGTTGTGAAGCCTTTGCAGTCTTGCATACCGAACTTCTTCAGGCAATCTTTGAGATACTTCTCTTGAGATATGAAGATGCCATTGCGTTGTTGTCGTATTTGAAGACCAAGGAAGAACTTCAGTTCCCCCATCATGGACATCTGATATTGCTCTTGCATCATATATCCAAACTCTTCACTGTACTTCTGATTGGTGCAGCCGAAGATAATGTCATCCACATATATTTGGCACACAAACAGTTCACCATCATATGTCTTCGTGAAAAGAGTGGGATCCAGGGAACCAGGTATGAAGCCTTTGCTCTTCAGGAAGTATTTGAGTGTGTCATACCAGGCCCTAGGGGCTTGTTTGAGGCCATACAGTGCCTTGATGAGCTTGTATACCATGTCAGGATGTTTTGGATTTTCAAAGCCAGGTGGCTGTGCAACATACACTTCTTCTTCAATCTTGCCATTGAGAAAGGCACTTTTCACATCCATTTGATATAGAAGTATGTTATGATGATTCGCATAGGCCAGCAGTATGCGTATAGCTTCAAGCCTTGCCACAGGAGCAAATGTTTCATCGAAGTCAATGCCCTCCACTTGAGTATATCCTTGAGCAACGAGACGAGCTTTGTTTCTGACAACTTGACCATGCTCATCTTGCTTGTTGCGGTATATCCATTTGGTGCCTATTATGTTGTGCTTCCGTGGATCAGGACGCTTAACCAGTTCCCATACATTATTCAGCTCAAACTGTTGAAGCTCTTCTTGCATAGCTTGAATCCATTCAGGTTCCATGAAGGCTTCTTCAACTTTCTTGGGTTCTGATATTGATACGAATGCGAAGTGCCCACAGAAATTTGCTAGCTGAGTTGCCCTTGAACGAGTGAGTGGACCAGGTGCATTGATGCTGTCAATTATTCTGTCAATCTGCACTTCATTGGCAACACGAGGATGTACATGGCGAAGACTTTGCTCTTGCTGATCTGCGTTGTTGTTGTGAGAAATGTCTTCAGGCTGAGCATTGTCTTCATGTTGATAAGGTGCTGAGATGATAAGTTCTTCAGGATGAGCTTCAGAAGGTATAATCTCTCCAGTTCCCATAAGCTTGATTGATTCACTAGCTGGAACTTCATCTAGCACATTTGGCAGTTGCTCTCTTTGTGAACCATTTGTCTCATCAAACCGCACATCCACTGTTTCAACTACTTTGTAATGGAAGAGATTGAAGACTCTGTAGGAGTGTGAATCCTTTCCATATCCTAGCATAAATCCCTCATGTGCTTTTGGTGCAAACTTTGAGGTGTTGTGTGGGTCCTTGATCCAGCACCTTGCGCCAAATACTCTGAAGTAACTGACATTTGGCTTCTTGCCAGTTAGGAGTTCATAAGATGTCTTGTTCAGAAGCTTGTGAAGATAAACACAATTGATTGTATGGCATGCAGTATCAATGGCTTCAGTCCAGAATTTTCTTGGAGTCTTGTATTCATCTAGCATTGTTCTGGCCATCTCAATGAGTGTTCTGTTCTTGTGTTCGACGACGCCATTTTGCTGTGGCGTGTACGGAGCTGAGAATTCATGTGTGATGCCCAAGGTATCAAGAAATGTATCAAGGCCAGTGTTCTTGAATTCAGTGCCATTGTCACTTCTGATGTGCTTTATCTTGGCGCCAAAATTGTTCATTACTCAATTGGCGAAGCGTCTGAAGACATCCTGCACTTCAGTCTTGTAAAGGATTATGTGCACCCACGTATATCTAGAATAATCATCAACAATGACAAAGCCATAGAGGCAAGCAGAAGTAGTAAAAGTTGAGTAGTGAGTGGGACCGAAAAGATCCATGTGGAGCAGTTCGAAGGGTTGTGTAGTAGTCATGATTGTCTTCGAAGGATGTTTTGCCCTTGTCATCTTCCCTGCTTCACAGGCACCGCATAAGTGATCTTTCTTGAACTTGACGCCCTCGATGCCTATGACATGCTTCTTCTTCGCAAGGGTGTGGAGGTTCCTCATGCCAGCATGCCCAAGCCTCCGATGCCAAAGCCAGCATTCTGAAGCTTTTGCAAGAAGACATACTGCAAGTTGTGGCCCTGCTGAGAAATCTACCACGTACAAATCACCTTTCCGATACCCTTCAAACACTAGAGACTTGTCAGATTCCATTAGTACCAGGCAACGATATTTACCAAACATTACGATCATATTCAAATCGCAAAGCATTGAGACAGACATTAAGTTGAAGCCAAGGGATTCAACAAGCATGACTTTATCCATGTGTTGATCCTTTGAGATTGCATCTCTACCTAGACCCAATACCTTACTTTTACCAGTGTCAGCAAATGTGATGTGGCTCTTGTCAGATGGACGTAATGTTGAGTCCATAAGAAGGCTTCTTTTGCCAGTCATGTGATTTGTACACCCACTGTCAATAATCCATTCTGAAGACTTTGAAGTCGCTGGTGTCATACCCTACAGTGCAGTTAGGGGGATAGGCTTCACGAAGAGAGTTGTGAAGCATAAACATTTGACGAACCAGTGGGTTATGAAAACTTAGATCTAGATTAGGACTAATAGGGAGAGTAGCGTGCGATTCAGGAATGAAGTACATAATGATGCCATTCGGGCATTTTATCTTGCGCCCTACAAGATTTTTAAGGTCCCCAGCAATAGCATCAGAAGATTTTGTTTTTCTGCTGGAGACCTTTCCCTGCAAAAGAGAGTTAAGCTTTCTTAACCACCCACATCTTCAAGGGTGGCTTAGAAGCTATAAGTCTAAGTGCAGCATCTGAAAATTTTGGCTTTGAAACCTTAGCAAACAGTCTAGCAGGTGGACAATAATACTCATAGGAATAAGCAGAATAATTTTTGGTCATATGAACACGACGGTTCGAAGAACCGCTCTCATATTCGTATGCCTGAGTATGGTTTCCCTGCAAAACATTTGCATTAGTGTGACTCAGGTGAGTCCTCTGTTTGTATGAAGCCTTTGGACCGTATGAAGCCTTTGGTCTGTGGTTTGTCTTCTTCAAGTGAGGTGTCATGAAGACATTCACAGGAAGATTTTCCAGACACTTTTTCGAAACCCAGATCTTCTTCATAGGCGGTCCATTCCTGCAGTTAGTACCAATGTACCTGGCAAACACTTCACCATTCTGATTCTTAAACAGTTTATAGTTTGCATCAAAGGATTCATCAATGATAATGGGGTTAGCACAAGTGAAGCCAGATAAATTGGATGGATCAGCTGAAAGTTCCTTTGCAGCAACCCATGTGGTTTTGGGGTACTGCTCAGGTTTCCAGTAAGAGCCATTTGCGTTTATTTTCCTCACGAACCCAACACCCTCTTTCCTGGGGTTTCGGTTCAGAATCTGCTTCTTGAGGACATCACATAATGTCTGATGTCCTTTAAGACTTTTGTACATCCCTGTTTCAAGCAATGTCTTCAACCTAGCATTCTCATCAGCAATAGCAGTGGTATCCTCAGCAGAGGGGTTAGTTACCACATCAGCAGTTGAAGATATTGCAACAGCAGTAGCAGTGGAACATTCAGCAACAGAAGTAGCATTATCACGCTCAATGCATTTAAGACATGGTGGTTCAAATCCTTCCTGAGCGGAACTGATCTGTTCGGCGCGAAGTGACTCGTTTTCCTTTTGAAGATCTTCATGAGCCGCTCTCAATTTCCCAAGTTCTTGCTTCCTTTGAAGATAATCATAGGAAAGCTTTTCATGAGTCGTTGAGAGAGTATCAAGACGATCTTCAAGTTCCTGATACTTAACGTGAAGATTTTTTATGTCTTCAATTAAGGATTCAGATCGAGTCATTTCAGCACCCAACAGATCATCGCTTCTGTCTAACAGTTTTTGAATATGTTCCATAGCTTTCTGTTGTTCAGTTGCAATTTTAGCAAGTGTTTTGTAGCTGGGTTTTGAATCACAGTCAGAGTCATCGTCACTAGATGTTTGATAGCGAGTAGTGCGTGAGTTTACCTTGGCACCGCGTGCCATGAAGCAGTAGGTAGGAGTGGAGTCGTTCTTGTCATCGGCGTCAGTGATGCAGTCATTGTCTTTAGTGTTGAAGATGGACCGCGTGCCATGAATCCATTTCCTTGCCAACAAATGCACGTGCCTTGCCAGATGAGCTCTTCTTGTGTGATGAAGACTTTGAGGAAGACTTGGAAGAAGACTTTGAGTATTTCTTCTTCTTTTTGTCGTCAGAATCATATTCCTTGCTCTTCTTCTTCCTTCTGTTCTCATTGTCCCATTGTGGACACTCAGAGATGAAGTGTCCGGTTTTCTTGCACTTGTGACATGTTTTCTTCTTGTAGTCATGAGCAGAAGTTTCATCATTCCTTGAGCTTGATCGTGAAGATTTTCTGAAGCCTTTCTTCTTGGTGAATTTTTGGAACTTCTTCACTAGCATTGCAAGTTCTCTTCCAATGTCTTCAGGATCATCAGAACAGCTGTCAGATTCTTCTTCAGATGAGGAAACATCTTTTGCCTTCAAGGCACGAGTTCGCCCATAGTTTGGATCGTAGATATCTCTTTTCTCAGAAAGCTGAAACTCATGTGTGTTGAGCCTCTCAAGTATGTCAGACGGATCGAGTGTCTTGAAATCAGGACGTTCTTGAATCATCAGGGCTAGGATGTCAAACGAACTATCAAGTGATCTCAGCAGCGTCTTGACGATTTCATGTTTGGTGATCTCAGTGGCGCCGAGGGCTTGAAGCTCATTTGTGATGTCAGTGAGCCGATCAAATGTGTGCTGGACATTCTCATTGTCATTTCGCTTGAAGCGGTTGAAGAGGTTGCGAAGAACACTGATTCTTTGATCTCTCTGGGTTGAGACGCCTTCATTGACCTTGGAGAGCCAGTCCCAGACCAGCTTGGATGTCTTCAAGGCACTCACACGGCCATACTGTCCTTTTGTCAGATGGCCACAGATGATATTTTTGGCAGTGGAGTCCAGTTGAGTGAACTTCTTGACATCAGCAGCAGTGACACCTTCTCCAGCCTTAGGAACGCCGTTTTCGACGACATACCATAGGTCGACGTCAATGGCTTCAAGATGCATGCGCATCTTATTCTTCCAGTAGGGATATTCAGTTCCATCGAAGACGGGGCACGCAGCGGAGACTTTGATTATCCCTGCAGTCGACATAGCTAAAACTCCAGGTGGTTAAACCGAATCACATAGAACAAGGGAGCACCTTGCTCTGATACCAATGAAAGTGCGTTATATCGACTAGAGGGGGGGTGAATAGGCGATTTTTATGAAAGTCTTCAAAACGTGAGAGTTATGAAGACAAACAGCGAAGATTATGCCTATTACTATGCAGCGGAAGTTAGATTACACTAGGCCAGCCATGGTCATGTATTCAATAGAGTGAAAGCACAATGACAAACAGCTTCAGTGTAATAAGGATCAGGTAGGAAGAAGTTATGAAGCCAAACAGATCATACATTCACGTTGTGAAGACAAAAGATAAAGCAAGCATGCAATGGCTTCACAATGAGTAACAGTAAGAAAAGGAAGTGAAGATGAAACCAGTGACTCGTTGAAGACAATGATATGTTGGACCAGTTCCAGTTGCTGTGACAACTGTACGTCTGGTTGGAGCGGCTAGGTATTTAAACCTTAGGACACACAGTCCCGGACACCCAGTCCTGAACACACAGTTCAGGACACCAAGTCCTCACCGTATTCTCCTTGAGCTAAGGTCACTTAGTCCTCGCCCAATCACTCAGGTAAGTCTTCAAGGTAGACTCCCAAACCTTCACAAACTTCGTTCACTGGCAATCCACAATGTCTCTTGGATGCTCTGAACGCGACGCCTAACCGTCTGGAGGATTCACAGTCCTCAAGTGTAATAAGTCTTCAGATCACACAGACAAGAAGACCTAAGTGATGCCCAATTTGCTCTGGCTCTGGGTGGTTAGGGCTTTTCTCCTCACTAGAAATTTTCTCTCAAAGGCTTCGAGGTGGGTTGCTCTCAAACGACAAAAGCCGTGCACTGAAATCTGAGCAGCCAACCGTTTATGGTTGTGGGGGTGGGCTATTTATAGCCACTTGGCAACCCGACCTGATTTCTCCAAAATGACCCTGGGTCACTAAGGAACTGACACGTGTCTCAACGGTCAGATTTTAAACTCTCATGGCAACTTTACTTGGGCTATAAGCAAAGCTGACTTGTCTGGCTCTGGACAAGATTCGCTCTCATTGTCTTCGCTCGAAGACATAGGTTTTTAGTTTGGGTATCACTTCAGTCATTCTAACTGGTTCTCCTGGACCCCACTTAACAGTACGGTGGTTCCTATGACTCAACACAAAAGAAAAGGAACTACGAAAGATCTAAGTCTTCGAGCTCCATATGCTTCATAACGTGTCTTCTTTTGTCATAGTCTTCAAAGTGAATATCTTCATGTACCACCTTTGTCTTCAATGCCTTCATACATTTTTAGGGGTCATCTCTGGTAGTAAAACCGAATCAATGAGTGACTTCTACCTGTATTATCCTGCAATTCTCACAAACACATTAGTCCCTCAACTAGGTTTGTCGTCAATACTCCAAAACCAACTAGGGGTGGCACTAGATGCACTTACAGAGGGATGAGCGGATGCCTAACCTGCCCCCAAATCAAATGTCACTTGAACGTTTCTTCACACCACCATCGGGGCATTTTTCTAACCCAGTGGATAACATGATAGCATCGGCAACACAGCTGGCATCTATTCCAGTCGAGGGCGAGTCGCCGGTTGCGGTGGAGACCTGCTACCTCTTGAGCTTGCGTTGGATTTCCCCAAAGAGGAAAGGATGATGCAACAGAGTAGCGTAAGTATTTCCCTCGGTTTTTGAGAACCAAGGTATCAATCCAGTAGGAGGCCACGCTCAAGTCGCTCGTACCTGCACAAAACGATAGCTACTCGCAACCAACGCGATTAGAGGTTGTCAATCCCTTCACGGTCACTTACGAGAGTGAGATCTGATAGATATACTATTTTTTTGGTATTTTTGGTATAGAGATGCAAAGTGAAAAGTAAAAGGCAAAGTAAAAAAAGCAAAGCAAGATTAAAGTGATGGAGATTGATATGATGAGAATAGACCCGGGGCCATAGATTTCACTAGTGGCTTCTCTCAAGAGCATAAGTATTCTACGGTGGGTGAACAAATTACTGTTGAAGAATTGACAGAATTGAGCATAGTTATGAGAATATCTAGGCATGATCATGTATATAGGCATCACGTCCGTGATAAGTAGACCGAAATGATTCTGCATCTACTACTATTACTCCACTCATCGACCGCTATCCAGCATGCATCTAGAGTATTAAGTTAAAAACAGAGTAACGCTTTAAGCAAGATGACATGATGTAGAGAGATAAATTCATGCAATATGAAATAAACCCCTTCTTGTTATCCTCGATGGCAACGATACAATACGTGCCTTGCTGCCCCTTCTGTCACTGGGAAAGGACACCGCAAGATCGAACCCAAAGCTAAGCACTTCTCCCATGGCAAGAACTACCAATCTAGTTGGCCAAACCAAATGGATAATTCAAAGAGACTTGCAAAGATAACCAATCATACATAAAAGAATTCAGAGAAGATTCAAATATTATTCATAGATAGACTTGATGATAAACCCACAATTCATCGGTCTCAACAAACACACCGCAAAAAGAAGAAGATTACATCGAATAGATCTCCATGAGAGAGGGGGAGAACTTTGTATTGAGATCCAAAAATAGAGAAGAAGCCATCTAGCTAATAACTATGGACCCGAAGGTCTGAGGTAAACTACTCACACTTCATCGGAGGGGCTATGATGATTTAGAAGCCCTCCGTGATGACGGCCCTCTCCGGCGGAGCTCCGGAACAGGCCCCAAGATGGGATCTCCTGGATACAGAAAGTTGCGGTGGTGGAATTAGGTTTTTGGCTCCGTCTCTGTTCGTTTGGGGGTACGTAGGTATATATAGGAGGAAGAAGTACGTCGGTGGAGCTTCGGTGGGCCCACGAGGGTGGGAGCGCGCCCCCTACCTCGTGCCCACCTTGAAGCTTCCTTGGCGTAGGGTCCAAGTCTCCTGGGTCATATTCGGGAAGAAAATCACGTTCCAGAAAGGTTTATTCCATTTGGACTCCGTTTGATATTCCGTTTCTTCGAAACACTGAAATAGGCAAAAAACAACAATTCTGGGCCGGGCCTCCGGTTAATAGGTTAGTCCCAAAAATAATATAAAAGTGGAAAATAAAGCCCAATATAGTCCAAAACAGTAGATAATATAGCATGGAGCAATCAAAAATTATAGATACTTTGGAGACGTATCAAGACCCGAATCACAGTGGAGCTTCTTCAAACGGCTGTAGCACAGCAGGCGGCTTATTCATACAGTCGTGAGTGTGTTCATTCGACCCCTCGCCCAAGTCAAAGTTACAGCAGGCGGTTTCTAGGAGCAAATGGCGTCGTAACCCGCCCCGTGAAGATATCCAACCCTTCTTTCATGGTCTTGGATGTAGAAAATTTGACCCGAGTTTGTTGCTGCATGCCCTCAGTTTGTTGGATGAATCTCCTCATCTTCCTTTCTCTGATTTGATTTTCTTCTCGGCCTACTTCTTCTTGGTTCTTCTCATGCAGATCTGGCAAAAGCTACCTAGCCGCCGGACAGGCGTGTCACAAGCTAGGCAAGCTTTATTTTTCTTTCTCATGAAGAACACGTGCCAACACTAGATGGGCTGCATTGGCTCTGTAAGCCCACACCAAATGGCCATGGACACTTGATACGCCCCGCAAGGACCAAATGCCCTAGGTTTAAGCCCCTATAAATTGGGTGCACCACCCATCAAGTGAGAAACAAGAATAGTGCCAACCCGCCGCCGCCATGGACAATTGATATTTCGTTTCTTCGAAACACTGAAATAGGCAAAAAACAACAATTCTGGGCTGGGCCTCCGGTTAATAGGTTAGTCCCAAAAATAATATAAAAGTGGAAAATAAAGCCCAATATAGTCCAAAACAGTAGATAATATAGCATGGAGCAATCAAAAATTATAGATACCTTGGAGACGTATCAGGTATCCCCAAGCTTAATTCCTGCTCGTCCTCGAGTAGGTAAATGATAAAAAGAGAATTTTTGATGCGGAGTGCTACTTGGCATAATTTCAATGCAAATCTTCTTAATTGTGATATGAATATTCAGATTCGAAAGATTCAAGACAAAAGTTTATATTGACATAAAAATAATAATACTTCAAGCATACTAACAAAGCAATTATGTCTTCTCAAAATAACATGGCCAAAGAAAGTTATCCCTACAAAATCATATAGTCTGGCTATGCTCTATCTTCACCACACAAAGTATTTAAATCATGCACAACCTCGATGACAAGCCAAGCAATTGTTTCATACTCTAACTTTTTCAAAACTTTTTCAATCTTCACGCAATACATGAGCGTGAGCCATGGATATGGCACTATATGTGGAATAGAATGGTGGTTGTGGAGAAGACAAAAAGAGGGGAAGATAGTCTCACATCAACTAGGCGTATCAACGGGCTATGGAGATGCCCATCAATAGATATCAATGTGAGTGAGTAAGGATTGCCATGCAACGGATGCACTAGAGCTATAAGTATATGAAAGCTCACCAAAAGAAACTAAGTAGGTGTGCATCCAACTTGCTTGCTCATGAAGACCTAGGGCATTTTGAGGAAGCCCATCATTGGAATATACAAGCCAAGTTCTATAATGTAAAATTCCCACCAGTATATGAAAGTGACATAACGAGAGACTCTCTATCATGAAGATCATGGTGCTACTTTGAAGCACAAGTGTGGTAAAAGGATAGTAACATTGTCCCTTCTCTCTTTTTCTCTCATTTATTTTATTTGGGCCTTTTCTCTTTTTTTATGGCCTCTTTTTGTTTTTCTTTTTTTATTTTTCGTCCGGAGTCACATCCCGACTTATGGTGGAATCATAGTCTCCATCATTCTTTCCTCACTTGGGACAATGCTCTAAAAATGATGATCATCACACTTTTATTTTTCTTACAACTCAACAACTCGATACTTAGAACAAAATATGACTCTATATGAATGCCTCCGGCGGTGTACCGGGATATGCAATGAATCAAGAGTGACATGTATGAAAGAATTATGAATGGTGGCTTTGCCACAAATACGATGTCAACTACATGATCATGCTAGCACTATGACAATGATGGAGCGTTCCATAATAAACGGAACGGTGGAAAGTTGCATGGCAATATATCTCGGAATGGCTATGGAAATGCCATGATAGGTAGGTATGGTGGCTGTTTTGAGGAAGGTATATGCTAGGTGTATGATACCGGCGAAAAGTGTGCGGTATTAGAGAGGCTAGCAATGGTGGAAGGATGGGAAAAAGTGCATATAATCCATGGACTCAACATTAGTCATAAAGAACTCATATACTTATTGCAAAAATCTAGAAGTTATCAAAGCAAAGTATTACGCGCATGCTCCTAGGAGGATAGATTGGTAGGAAAAGACCATCGCTCGTCCCCGACCGCCACTCATAAGGAAGACAATCAATAAATAAATCATGCTCCGACTTCATCACATAACGGTTCACCATACGTGCATGCTACGGGAATCACAAACTTTAACACAAGTATTCTTTAAATTCACAACTACTCAACTAGAATGACTCTAATATTATCACCTCCATATCTCAAAACAATTATCATGCTTCAATCTTTTCTTAGTATTCAATGCACTCAAAAGAAAGTTTCACAAATCTTGAATACCAAGCATGTTATTATTAAGCAAATTACCATGCTATTAAGAGACTCTCAAAATAATTTAAGTGAAGCATGAGAGATAAATAGTTTCTTTAAAACAAATCCACCACCGTGCTCTTAAAAGATCTAAGTGAAGAACATAGAGCAAAATTATAACGCTCAAAAGATATAAGTGAAGCACATAGAGCTACATAGCTCAAAAGATATAAGTGAAGCACATAGAGTATTCTATCAAATTTTAATTCATGTATGGTTCTCTCAAAAGGTGTGTACAGCAAGGATGATTGTGGCACACTAAAACACAGAGACACAAATAATACAAGACGCTCCAAGCAAAACACATATCATGTTGGTGAATAAAAATATAGCTCCAAGTAAATTACCGATGGAAGTGGACGAAAGAGGGGATGCCTTCCGGGGCATCCCCAAGCTTTGACTTTTTGGTGTCCTTGGATTATCTTGGAGGTGCCATGGGAATCCCCAAGCTTAGGATCTTGCCACTCATTTTTCCATAATCCATCAAAAGAATTCACCCAAAACTTGAAAACTTCACAACACAAAACTCAATAGAAATCTCGTGAGCTCCGTTAGAGAAAGAAAACAAAAGACCACTTCAAGGTACTGTAATGAACTAATTATTTATTTATATTGGTGTTAAACCTACTGTATTCCAACTTCTCTATGGATTATAAACTATTTTACTAGCCATAGATTCATCAAAATAAGCAAACAACACACGAAAAACAGAATCTGTCAAAAACAGAACAGTCTGTAGTAATCTGTAGCTAGCGCAAGATCTGGAACCCCAAAAATTCTAAAATAAATTTCTGGACGTGAGGAATTTATCTATTAATCATATTCAAAAATAATTAACTAAATAGAACTCTCTAAATAAAAATTACAGCAGTTCTCGTGAGCGCTAAAGTTTCTGTTTTTTACAGCAAGTTCAACAAGACTTTCCCCAAGTCTTCCCAATGGTTCTACTTGGCACAAACACTAATTAAACACAAAAAACACAACCAAAAAAGAGGCTAAATAAATTATTTATTACTAAAAAGGAGAAAAAATCAAGGAATAAAAATAAAATTGGGTTGCCTCCCAACAAGCGCTATCGTTTAACGCCCCTAGCTAGGCATAAAAGCGAGGATAGATCTAGGTACTGCCATCTTTGGTAGGCAATCCTTCAATGAGGCATCTATCTTTCTTAGAAATTTCTTCCTTTCTAGTAATTATCAAATTTTAGGCACAAGATCAAAAAATTCATTCGTAGCATAAGGTTCCTTAATGATAGCAAAAATATCGGGATGAATGCTTATAGATTTAAGATCCGCAGTTTCCTTACTAGATGATTCACCCTTATTCTTAGGAACATACATAAGCTTGGTAATTTTAGTGGGAGGACTAGGAGTATTATTTACGGAAGAAAAATCGGTTCCTGAGTTGGTAATGATACCCTCAAGTTTATCGATTCTAGTGGAATCTAGATTTATTTTCTCATTAACCATGGGTTCCTTTTCCTTAATATTTTTGAAAGTCATTCCTACCTTAGATCCATATTGGGTAATTTGATTATGGATCTTTTTATCTACATTATCAATTGATTCAATGGTAGCAACTTTGTTTTCAATAATTTCAAGCCTTTGCATAACATGCTCCAAAGTTAACTTAGTTCCATTAACCAAAAGAGGTGGTGAGCCAAATAAATCTATCATAGCATTATAAGAATCAAAAGTGTGGCTACCCAAGAAATTCCCCCCGGTAATGGTATCAAGGATATATCTATACCAAGGACTAGCACCTACATAAAAATTGCGAAGAAGGATTGAAGTAGATTGCTTCCTGGTAGATCTATTTTGAGCATTGCAAATTCTATACCAAGCTCTTTCAGATTTTCTCCCTCCTTTTGTTTAAAATTTAGGACTTCATTCTCGGGAGATAACGGAGAAGAGATAAGATTAGCCATGACGACATGGCAAGTGAGAAAAAGGTAAACGGAGAAAGAGAAGGAGAAGGAGATTGGGAAAGAGAGGGCGAATAAAACGACAAGGGTGAAGTGGGGGAGAGGAAAACGAGAGGCAAATGGCAACTAATGTAATGCGAGAGATAGGGCTTGTGATGGGTACTTGGTATGTTGACTTTTTGCGTAGAATCCCCGGCAACGGCGCCAGAAATTCTTCTTGCTACCTCTTGAGCTTGCGTTGGATTTCCCCAAAGAAGAAAGGATGATGCAGCAGAGTAGCGTAAGTATTTCCCTCAGTTTCTGAGAACCAAGGTATCAATCCAGTAGGAGGCCGCGCTCAAGTCCCTCGTACCTGCACAAAACGATAACTACTCGCAACCAACGCGATTAGGGGTTGTCAATCCCTTCACGGTCACTTACGAGAGTGAGATCTGATAGATATAATATTTTTTGGTATTTTTGGTATAGAGATGCAAAGTGAAAAGTAAAAGGCAAAGTAAAAAAGCAAAGCAAGATTAAAGTGATGGAGATTGATATGATGAGAATAGACCCGGGGGCCATAGGTTTCACTAGTGGCTTCTCTCAAGAGCATAAGTATTCTACGATGGGTGAACAAATTACTGTTTAGCAATTGACAGAATTGAGCATAGTTATGAGAATATCTAGGCATGATCATGTATATAGGCATCACGTCTGTGATAAGTAGACCGAAATGATTCTGCATCTACTACTATTACTCCACTCATCGACCGCTATCCAGCATGCATCTAGAGTATTAAGTTAAAAACAGAGTAACGCTTTAAGCAAGATGACATGATGTAGAGAGACTTGCAAAGATAACCAATCATACATAAAAGAATTCAGAGAAGATTCAAATATTATTCATAGATAGACTTGATCATAAACCCACAATTCATCGGTCTCAACAAACACACCGCAAAAAGAAGAAGATTACATCGAATAGATCTCCACAAGAGAGGGGGAGAACTTTGTATTGAGATCCAAAAAGAGAGAAGAAGCCATCTAGCTAATAACTATGGACCCGAAGGTCTGAGTTAAACTACTCACACTTCATCGGAGGGGCTATGATGATGTAGAAGCCCTCCGTGATGACGGCCCTCTCCGGCGGAGCTCCGGAATAGGCCCCAAGATGGGATCTCGTGGATACAGAATGTTGCGGCGGTGGAATTAGGTTTTTGGCTCCATCTCTATTCGTTTGGGGGTACGTAGGTATATATAGGAGGAAGAAGTACGTCGGTGGAGCTTCGGTGGGCCCACGAGGATGGGGGGTGCACCTGGGGGTATAGGGCGCGCCCCCCTTGTTGGGGAACGTTGCAGAAAACAAAAATTTTCCTACGGTTTCACCAAGATCCATCTATGAGTTCATCTAGCAACGAGAGATCGGATCCATCTACATAACTTTGTAGATCGCGAGCGGAAGCGTTCAAAGAACGGGGATGAGGGAGTCGTACTCGACGTGATCCAAATCACCGGAGATCCTAGCGCCAAACGGACGGCACCTCCGCGTTCAACACACGTACGGTCAGCGTGACGTCTCCTTCTTCTTGATCCAGCAAGGGGGGAGGAGATGTTGAGGAAGATGGCTCCAGCAGCAGCACGACGGCGTGGTGGTGATGGAGCTGCAGTACTCCGGCAGGGCTTCGCCAAGCTCTATGGAGGAGGAGGAGGTGTTGGAGAGGGAGAGGGAGGCACCAAAGGCAAAGGTGCAGCTGCCCTCCCTTCCCCCCACTATATATAGGGCCAAGGGAGAGGGGGGGGGGCGCAGCCTTGGCCCTTCCTCCAAGGAAGGGTGCGGCCAGGGAGGAGTCCATCCTCCCCAAGGCACCTAGGAGGTGCCTTCCCCCTTTAGGACTCTTCCTTTCCCTTATCTCTTGGCGCATGGGCCTCTTGGGGCTGGTGCCCTTGGCCCATATAGGCCAAGGCACACACCCCTACAGCCCATGTGGCCCCCCGGGGCAGGTGGACCCCCTTGGTGGACCCCCGGACCCCTTTCGGCACTCCCGGTATAATACCGATAATGCGCGAAACTTTTCCGGCGACCAAAACAAGACTTCCCATATATAAATCTTTACCTCCGGACCATTCCGGAACTCCTCGTGACGTCCGGGATCTCATCCGGGACTCCGAACAATATTCGGGTTACTGCATATACATATCCCTACAACCCTAGCGTCACCGAACCTTAAGTGTGTAGACCCTACGGGTTCAGGAGACATGTAGACATGACCGAGATTGCTCTCTGGTCAATAACCAACAGCGGGATCTGGATACCCATGTTGGCTCCCACATGCTCCTTGATGATCTCATCGGATGAACCACGATGTCGAGGATTCAAGCAATCCCGTATACAATTCCCTTTGTCAATCGGTATGTTACTTGCCCGAGATTCAATCGTCGGTATCCCAATACCTTGTTCAATCTCGTTACCGGCAAGTCACTTTACTCATACCGTAATGCATGATCCTGTGACCAGACACTTGGTCACTTTGAGCTCATAATGATGATGCATTACCGAGTGGGCCCAGTGATACCTCTCCGTCATACGGAGTGACAAATCCCAGTCTTGATCCGTGTCAACCCAACAGACACTTTCGGAGATACCCGTAGTATACCTTTATAGTCACCCAGTTACGTTGTGACATTTGGTACATCCAAAGCACTCCTACGGTATCCGGGAGTTACACGACCTCATGGTCTAAGGAAAGGATACTTGACATTGGAAAAACTCTAGCAAACGAACTATACGATCTTATGCTATGTTTAGGATTGGGTCTTGTCCATCACATCATTCTCCTAATGATGTGATCTCGTTATCAATGACATCCAATGTCCATAGTCAGGAAACCATGACTATATGTTGATCAACGAGCTAGTCAACTAGAGGCTTACTAGGGACATGTTGGTGTCTATTATTCACACATGTATTACGATTTCCGGATAACACAATTATAGCATGAATAAAGACAATTATCATGAACAAGGAATAATAATAATGCTTTTATTATTGCCTTTAGGGCATATTTCCAATAGTCTCCCACTTGCACCAGAGTCAATAATCTAGTTACATTGTGATGAATCGAACACCCATGGAATTCTGGTGTTGATCATGTTTTGCTCTAGGGAGAGGTTTAGTCAACGGATCTGCTACATTCAGGTCCATATGTACTTTACAAATATCTATGTCTCCATCTTGAACATTTTCACGAATGGAGTTGAAGCGACGCTTGATGTGCCTGGTCTTCTTGTGAAACCTGGGCTCCTTGGCAAGTGCAATAGCTCCAGTGTTGTCACAGAAGAGTTTGATTGGCCCCGATGCATTGGGTATGACTCCTAGGTCGGTGATGAACTCCTTCACCCAAATTGCTTCATGCGCTGCCTCCGAGGCTGCCATGTACTCCGCTTCACATGTAGATCCCGCCACGACGCTCTGCTTGCAACTGCACCAGCTTACTGCCCCACCATTCAAAATATACACGTATCCGGTTTGTGACTTGGAGTCATCCAGATCTGTGTCGAAGCTAGCGTCGACGTAACCCTTTACGACGAGCTCTTCGTCACCTCCATAAACGAGAAACATTTCCTTAGTCCTTTTCAGGTACTTCAGGATATTCTTGACCGCTATCCAGTGTTCCTTGCCGGGATTACTTTGGTACCTACCTACCAAACTTACGGCAAGGTTACATCAGGTCTGGTACACAGCATGGCATACATAATAGAACCTATGGCTGAGGCATAGGGGATGACACTCATCTCTTCTATATCTTCTGCCGTGGTCGGACATTGAGTTGAGCTCAATTTCACACCTTGTAACACAGGCAAGAACCCCTTCTTAGACTGATCCATATTGAATTTCTTCAATATCTTATCAAGGTATGTGCTTTGTGAAAGACCTATGAGGCGTCTTGATCTATCTCTATAGATCTTGATGCCTAATATATATGCAGCTTCTCCAAGGTCCTTCATTGAAAAACTCTTATTCAAGTAGGCCTTAATGCTGTCCAAGAGTTCTATATCATTTCCCATCAAAAGTATGTCATCTACATATAATATGAGAAATGCTACAAATCTCCCACTCACTTTCTTGTAAACGCAGGCTTCTCCATAAGTCTGCGTAAACCCAAACGCTTTGATCATCTCATCAAAGCGAATGTTCCAACTCCGAGATGCTTGCACCAGCCCATAAATCGAGCGTTGGAGCTTGCACACCTCGTCAGCATTCTTAGGATCGACAAAACCTTCCGGTTGCATCATATACAATTCTTCCTTAAGGAAACCATTAAGGAATGCCGTTTTGACGTCCATTTGCCATATCTCATAATCATAGAATGCGGCAATTGCTAACATGATTCGGACGGACTTTAGCTTCGCTACCGGTGAGAAAATCTCATCGTAGTCAACCCCTTGAACTTGTCGATAACCCTTAGCGACAAGCCGAGCTTTATAGATGGTCACATTACCATCCGCGTCTGTCTTCTTCTTAAAGATCCATTTATTTTCTATGGCTCGCCTCTCAACGGGCAAGTCAGTCAAAGTCCATACTTCGTTTTCATACATGGATCCTATCTCGGATTTCATGGCTTCTAGCCATTTGTCGGAATCCGGGCCCGCCATCGCTTCTTCATAGTTCGAAGGTTCACCGTTGTCTAACAACATGATTTCCAAGACAGGGTTGCCGTACCACTCTGGTGCGGAACGTGTCCTTGTGGACCTACGAAGATCAGTAGCAACTTGATCTGAAGTTTCATGATCATCATTAACTTCCTCTCTAGTCGGTGCAGGCACCTCAGGAACATTTTCTTGAGTTGCGCCATTTTCCGGTTCAAGAGGTAATACTTCATCAAGTTATACTTTCCTCCCACTTACTTCTTTCGAGAGAAACTCTTTCTCTAGAAAGAATCCATTCTTGGCAACAAAGATCTTGCCTTCGGATCTGAGGTAGAAGGTATACCCAATAGTTTCTTTAGGGTATCCTATGAAGACGCATTTTTCCGACTTGGGTTCGAGCTTTTCAGGTTGAAGTTTCTTGACATAAGCATCGCATCCCCAAACTTTTAGAAACGACAGCTTAGGTTTCTTCCCAAACCATAATTCATACGGTGTCGTCTCAACGGATTTCGACGGAGCCCTATTTAAAGTGAATGCGGCAGTCTCTAAAGCATAGCCCCAAAAAGATAGCGGTAAATCGGTAAGAGACATCATAGATCGCACCATATCTAATAGAGTGCGATTACGACGTTCGGACACACCATTACGCTGAGGTGTTCCAGGCGGCGTGAGTTGTGAAACTATTCCACATTTTCTTAAGTGTGTGCCAAATTCGTGACTCAAATATTCTCCTCCATGATCTGATCGCAAAAACTTGATTTTTCTGTCACGTTGATTCTCAACCTCACTCTGAAATTCCTTGAACTTTTCAAAGGTTTCAGACTTGTGTTTCATTAAGTAGACATACCCATATCTACTCAAGTCATCAGTGAGGGTGAGAACATAACGATAGCCACCGCGAGCCTCAACGCTCATTGGACCGCACACATCAGTATGTATGATTTCCAATAAGTTGGTTGCTCGCTCCATTGTTCCTGAGAACGGAGTCTTGGTCATTTTACCCATGAGGCATGGTTCGCACGTGTCAAATGATTCATAATCAAGAGACTCTAAAAGTCCATCTGCATGGAGCTTCTTCATGCGTTTGACACCTATGTGACCAAGGCGGCAGTGCCACAAGTATGTGGGACTATCATTATCAACGTTACATCTTTTGGTATTCACACTATGAACATGTGTAGCATTACGCTCGAGATTCATTAAGAATAAACCATTCACCATCGGAGCATGACCATAAAACATATCTCTCATATAAATAGAACAACCATTGTTCTCGGATTTAAATGAGTAGCCATCTCGAATTAAACGAGATCCCGATACAATGTTCATGCTCAAAGCTGGCACTAAATAACAATTATTGAGGTTTAAAACTAATCCTGTAGGTAAATGTAGAGGTAGCGTGCCGACGGCGATCACATCGACCTTGGAACCATTCCCGACGCGCATCGTCACCTCGTCCTTCGCCAGTCTCCGCTTATTCCGCAGCTCCTGCTTTGAGTTACAAATGTGAGCAACTGCACCGGTATCAAATACCCAGGAGCTACTACGAGTACTGGTAAGGTACACATCAATTACATGTATATCACATATACCTTTTGTTTTGCCGGCCTTCTTGTCTGCTAAGTATTTGGGGCAGTTCCGCTTCCAGTGACCACTTCCCTTGCAATAAAAGCACTCAGTCTCGGGCTTGGGTCCATTCTTTGGCTTCTTCCCGGTAGCTTGCTTGCCGGGCGAGGCAACTCCCTTGCCGTCCTTCTTGAAGTTCTTCTTACCCTTGCCTTTCTTGAACTTAGTGGTTTTATTCACCATCAACACTTGATGTTCCTTTTTGACTTCTACCTCTGCTGATTTCAGCATTGCAAATAATTCAGGAATGGTCTTTTCCATCCCCTGCATATTGAAGTTCATCACAAAGCTCTTGTAGCTTGGTGGAAGCGACTGAAGGATTCTATCAATGACTGCGTCATCCGGGAGATTAACTCCCAGCTGAGTCAAACGGTATGTAACCCAGACATTGTGAGTATGTGCTCACTGACAGAACTATTTTCCTCCATCTTACAGCTGAAAAACTTGTCGGAGACTTCATATCTCTCGACCCGGGCATGAGCTTGGAAAACCATTTTCAGCTCTTCGATCATCTCATATGCTCCGTGTCTCTCAAAACGTTTTTGGAGCCCCGGTTCTAAGCTGTAAAGCATGCCTCACTGAACGAGGGAGTAATCATCAGCACGTGTCTGCCAAGCGTTCATAACATCTTGGTTCTGTGGGACGGGTGCGTCACCTAGCGGTGCTTGTAGGACATAATCTTTCTTGGCAGCTATGAGGATGATCCTCAGGTTCCGGACCCAGTCTGTATAGTTGCTGCCATCGTCTTTCAGCTTGGTTTTCTCTAGGAACACATTGAAGTTGAGGACAACATTGGCCATTTGATCTACAAGACATATTGTAAAGATTTTAGATTAAGTTCATGATAATTAAGTTCATCTAATCAAATTATTCAATGAACTCCCACTCAGATAGACACCCCTCCAGTCATCTAAGTATAACATGATCCGAGTTAACTAGGTCGTGTCCGATCATCACGTGAGACGAACTAGTCAACGTCGGTGAACATCTTCATGTTGATCGTATCTTCTATGCGACTCATGCTCGACCTTTCGGTCTTCTGTGTTCCGAGGCCATGTCTGTACATGCTAGGCTCGTCAAGTCAACCTAAGTGTTTGCATGTGTAAATCTGTCTTACACCCGTTGTATGTGAACGTTGGAATCTATCACACCCGATCATCATGTGGTGCTTCGAAACAATGAACTGTCGCAATGGTGCACAGTTAGGGGGAACACTTTCTTGAAATTATTATGAGGGATCATCTTATTTACTACCGTCGTTCTAAGTAAACAAGATGTACAAAACATGATAAACATCACATGCAATCAAATAATAATAGTGACATGATATGGCCAATATCACATAGCTCCTTTGATCTCCATCTTGGGGCTCCATGATCATCTTGTCACCGGCATGACACCATGATCTCCATCATTGTGTCTCCATGAAGTTGCTCGCCAACTATTACTTCTACTACTATGGCTAACACGTTTAGCAATAAAGTAAAGTAATTTACATGGCGTTTCTCAATGACACGCAGGTCATACAAAAATAAAGACAACTCCTATGGCTCCTGCCGGTTGTCATACTCATCGACATGCAAGTCGTGATTCCTATTACAAGAACATGATCTCATACATCACATATATATCATTCATCATTCATCACAACTTTGGCCATATCACATCACAGAACACTTGCTGCAAAAACAAGTTAGACGTCCTCTAATTGTTGTTGCAAGTTTTACGTGGCTGCAATAGGGTTCTAGCAAGAACGTTTTCTTACCTACGTGAAAGCCACAACGTGATTTGTCAACTTCTATTTACCCTTCATAAGGACCCTTTTCATCGAATCCGCTCCAACTAAAGTGGGAGAGACAGACACCTGCCAGCCACCTTATGCAACTAGTGCATGTTAGTCGGTGGAACCGGTCTCACGTAAGCGTACGTGTAAGGTTGGTCCGGGCCGCTTCATCCCACAATACCGCTAAAGCAAGATAAGACTAGTAGCGGCAAGAAAGTTGACAACATCTACGCCCACAACAAATTGTGTTCTACTCGTGCAAAGAGAACTACGCATAGACCTAGCTCATGATGCCACTGTTGGGGAACGTTGCAGAAAACAAAAATTTTCCTACGGTTTCACCAAGATCCATCTATGAGTTCATCTAGCAACGAGAGATCGGATCCATCTACATACCTTTGTAGATCGCGAGCGGAAGCGTTCAAAGAACGGGGATGAGGGAGTCGTACTCGACGTGATCCAAATCACCGGAGATCCTAGCGCCGAACGGACGGCACCTCCGCGTTCAACACACGTACGGTCAGCGTGACGTCTCCTTCTTCTTGATCCAGCAAGCGGGAAGGAGAGGTTGAGGAAGATGGCTCCAGCAGCAGCACGACGGCGTGGTGGTGATGGAGCTGCAGTACTCCGGCAGGGCTTCGCCAAGCTCTATGGAGGAGGAGGAGGTGTTGGAGAGGGAGAGGGAGGCACCAAAGGCAAAGGTGCGGCTGCCCTCCCTTCCCCCCACTATATATAGGGCCAAGGGAGAGGGGGGGGGGCGCAGCCTTGGCCCTTCCTCCAACGAAGGGTGCGGCCAGGGAGGAGTCCATCCTCCCCAAGGCACCTAGGAGGTGCCTTCCCCCTTTAGGACTCTTCCTTTCCCTTATCTTTTGGCGCATGGGCCTCTTGGGGCTGGTGCCCTTGGCCCATATAGGCCAAGGCGCACACCCCTACAGCCCATGTGGCCCCCCGGGGCAGGTGGACCCCCTTGGTGGACCCCCGGACCCCTTTCGGCACTCCCGGTACAATACCGATAATGCGCGAAACTTTTCCGGCGACCAAAACAAGACTTCCCATATATAAATCTTTACCTCCGGACCATTCCGTAACTCCTCGTGATGTCCGGGATCTCATCCGGGACTCCGAACAATATTCGGGTTACTGCATATACATATCCCTACAACCCTAGCGTCACCGAACCTTAAGTGTGTAGACCCTGCGGGTTCAGGAGACATGTAGACAAGACCAAGATTGCTCTCCGGTCAATAACCAACAGCGGGATCTGGATACCCATGTTGGCTCCCACATGCTCCTTGATGATCTCATCGGATGAACCACGATGTCGAGGATTCAAGCAATCCCGTATACAATTCCCTTTGTCAATCGGTATGTTACTTGCCCGAGATTCGATCGTCGGTATCCCAATACCTTGTTCAATCTCATTACTGGCAAGTCACTTTACTCGTACCGTAATGCATGATCCCGTGACCAGACACTTGGTCACTTTGAGCTCATAATGATGATGCATTACCGAGTGGGCCCAGTGATACATCTCCGTCATACGGAGTGACAAATCCCAGTCTTGATCCGTGTCAACCCAACAGACACTTTCGGAGATACCCGTAGTATACCTTTATAGTCACCCAGTTACGTTGTGACGTTTGGTACACCCAAAGCACTCCTACGGTACCCGGGAGTTACACGATCTCATGGTCTAAGGAAAGGATACTTGACATTAGAAAAACTCTAGCAAACGAACTATACGATCTTATGCTATGTTTAGGATTGGGTCTTGTCCATCACATCATTCTCCTAATGATGTGATCTCGTTATCAATGACATCCAATGTCCATAGTCAGGAAACCATGACTATTTGTTGATCAACGAGCTAGTCAACTAGAGGCTTACTAGGGACATGTTGGTGTCTATTATTCACACATTTATTACGATTTCCGGATAACACAATTATAGCATGAATAAAGACAATTATCATGAACAAGGAATAATAATAATGCTTTTATTATTGCCTCTAGGGCATATTTCCAACACCCCTACCTCGTGCCCACCTCGAAGCTTCCTTGGCGTAGGGTCTAAGTCTCCTGGGTCATATTCGGGAAGAAAATCACGTTCCAGAGAGGTTTATTCCGTTTGGACTCCGTTTGATATTCCGTTTCTTCGAAACACTGAAATAGGCAAAAAACAACAATTCTGGGCCGGGCCTCCGGGTAATAGGTTAGTCCCAAAAATAATATAAAAATGGAAAATAAAGCCCAATATAGTCCAAAACAGTAGATAATATAGCATGGAGCAATCAAAAATTATAGATACGTTGGAGACGTATCAAGACCCGAATCGCAGTGGAGCTTCTTCAAACGGCTGTAGCACAGCAGGCAGCTTATTCATACAGTCGTGAGTGTGTTCATTCGACCCCTCGCCCAAGTCAAATTTACAGCAGGCGGTTTCTAGGAGCAAACGGCGTCGTAACCCGCCCCGTGAAGATATCCAACCCTTCTTTCATGGTCTTGGATGCAGAAAATTTGACCCGAGTTTGTTGCTGCATGCCCTCAGTTTGTGGGATGAATCTCCTCATCTTCCTTTCTCTGATTTGATTTTCTTCTCGGCCTACTTCTTCTTGGTTCTTCTCATGCAGATCTGGCAAAAGCCGCCTAGCCGCCGGACAGGCGTGGCACAAGCTAGGCAAGCTTTATTTTTCTTTCTCATGAAGAACACGTGCCAACACTAGATGGGCTGCATTGGCTCTATAAGCCCACACCAAACGGCCATGGACACTTGATACGCCCCGCAAGGCCCAAATGCCCTAGGTTTAAGCCCCTATAAATTGGGTGCACCACCCATCAAGTGAGAAACGAGAATAGTGCGAACCCGCCGCCGCCACCGTTCCCAGACCCCGCCGACCAACACCAGCAAGTATGCCTCCTACTCCACACCTCCTACCTGAAGGAAATATGCCCTAGAGGCAATAATAAAGTTATTATTTATTTTCTTATTTCATGATAAATGTTTATTATTCATGCTAGAATTTTATTAACCGGAAACATAATACATGTGTGAATACATAGACAAACAGAGTGTCACTAGTATGCCTCTACTTGACTAGCTCGTTAATCAAAGATGGTTATGTTTCCTAACCATAGACAAAGAGTTGTTATTTGATTAACGGGATCACATCATTAGGAGAATGATGTGATTGACTTGACCCATTCCGTTAGCTTAGCACTCGATCATTTAGTATCTTGCTATTGCTTTCTTCATGACTTATACATGTTCCTATGACTATGAGATTATGCAACTCCCGTTTACCGGAGGAACACTTTGTGTGCTACCAAACGTCACAACGTAACTGGGTTATTATAAAGGAGCTCTATAGGTGTCTCCTAAGGTACATGTTGGGTTGGTGTATTTCGAGATTAGGATTTGTCACTCCGATTGTCGGAGAGGTATCTCTGGGCCCTGTCGGTAATGCACATCACATAAGCCTTGCAAGCATTGCAACTAATGAGTTAGTTGCGAGATGATGTATTACGGAAGGAGTAAAGAGACTTGCCGGTAACGATATTGTACTAGGCATTGAGATACCGACGATCGAATCTCGGGCAAGTAACATACCGATGACAAAGGGAACAACGTATGTTGTTATGCGGTCTGACCGATAAAGATCTTCGTAGAATATGTAGGAGCCAATATGAGCATCCAGGTTCCGCTATTGGTTATTGACCGGAGATGTGTCTCGGTCATGTCTACATTGTTCTCGAACCCGTAGGGTCCGCACGCTTAAGGTTTCGATGACAGTTATATTATGATTTTATGAGTTTTGATGTACCGAAGGAGTTCGGAGTCCCGGATGAGATCAGGGACATGACGAGGAGTCTCGAAATGGTCGAGACATAAAGATCGATATATTGGACGACTATATTCGGACATCGGAAAGGTTCCGAGTGGTTCGGGTATTTTTCGGAGTACCGGGGAGTTACGGGAATACGGGAGAAGAAGTATATGGGCCTTATTGGGCTTTAGGGGAGAGGGAGAGGCAGGCCGCGCCCCCCCAAGGCCTAGTCCAAATTGGAATAGGGGGAGGGGCTGTGCCCCATCCTTCCTTCTCTTCCCTCTTCCCCTTCCTTGTCTCCTACTCCTACTACATGGAAGGACTCCTAGTTGGACTAGGAAAGGGGGAATCCTACTCCCGGTGGGAGTAGGACTCCCCTAGGGCGCGCCATAGAGAGGGCCGGCCCTCCCCTCCTCCACTCCTTTATATACAGGGGCAGGGGCCACCCCATAGACACACAAGTTGATCCACGCGATCGTATTCTTAGCCGTGTGCGGTGCCCCCTTCCACCATAATCCTCGATAATATTGTAGCGGTGCTTAGGCGAAGCCCTGCGACGGTTGTACATCAAGATCGTCACCACGCCGTCGTGCTGATGGAACTCTTCCCCGACACTTTGCTGGATCGGAGTCCGGGGATCGTTATCGAGCTGAACGTGTGCTAAAACTCGGAGGTGCCGTAGTTTCGGTGCTTGATCGGTCGGGCCGTGAAGACGTACGACTACATCAATAGTGTTGTGCTAACGCTTCCGCTGTCGGTCTACAATGGTACGTAGATCACACTCTCCCCTCTCGTTGCTATGCATCACCATGATCTTGCGTGTGCGTAGGAATTTTTTTGAAATTACTACGTTCCCCAACAGTGGCATCCGAGCCTAGGTTTTATGGTTTGATGTTATATGCACGAGTAGAACATAAGTGAGTTGTGGGCGATATAAGTCATACTGCTTACCAGCATGTCATACTTTGGTTCGGCGGTATTGTTGGATGAAGCGGCCCGGACCGACATTACGCGTCCGCTTACGCGAGACTGGTTCTACCGCCGTGCTTTGCACACAAGTGGCTGGCGGGTGTCAGTTTCTCCAACTTTAGTTGAACCGAGTGTGGCTACGCCCGGTCCTTGCGAAGGTTAAAACAGCACCAACTTGACAAACTATCGTTGTGGTTTTGATGCGTAGGTAAGATTGGTTCTTGCTTAAGCCCATAGCAGCCACGTAAAACTTGCAACAAACAAAGTAGATGACGTCTAACTTGTTTTTGCAGGGAATGTTGTGATGTGATATGGTCAAGGCATGATGCTAAATTTTATTGTATGAGATGATCATGTTTTGTAACCAAGTTTTTGGCAACTGGCAGGAGCCATATGGTTGTTGCTTTATTGAATGCAATGCAATCGCCCTGTAATGCTTTACTTTATCACTAAGCGGTAGCGATAGTCGTAGAAGCATTAGATTGGCGAGACGACAACGATGCTACGATGGAGATCAAGGTGTCGCGCCGGTGACGATGGTGATCATGACGGTGCTTCGGAGATGGAGATCACAAGCACAAGATGATGATGGCCATATCATATCACTTATATTGATTGCATGTGATGTTTATCTTTTATGCATCTTATCTTGCTTTGATTGACAGTAGCATTATAAGATGATCTCTCACTAAATTTCAAGATAAAAAGTGTTCTCCCTGAGTATGCACCGTTGCCAAAGTTCGTCGTGCCCAGACACCACGTGATGATCGGGTGTGATAAGCTCTACGTCCATCTACAACGGGTGCAAGCCAGTTTTGCACACGCAGAATACTCAGGTTAAACTTGACGAGCCTAGCATATGCAGATATGGCCTCGGAACACTGAGACCGAAAGGTCGAGCGTGAATCATATAGTAGATATGATCAACATAGCGATGTTCACCATTGAAAACTACTCCATTTCACGTGATGATCGGTTATGGTTTAGTTGATTTGGATCACGTGATCACTTAGATGATTAGAGGGATGTCTATCTAAGTGGGAGTTCTTAAGTAATATGATTAATTGAACTTAAATTTATCATGAACTTAGTCCTGGTAGTATTTTGCAAATCATGTTGTAGATCAATAGCTTGCGCTGTTGCTTCCCTGTGTTTATTTTGATATGTTCCTAGAGAAAATTGTGTTGAAAGATGTTAGTAGCAATGATGTGGATTGGATCCGTGATCTGAGGTTTATCCTCATTGCTGCACAGAAGAATTATGTCCTTGATGCACCGCTAGGTGACAGACCTATTGCAGGAGCAGATGCAGACGTTATGAACGTTTGGCTAGCTCAATATGATGACTACTTAATAGTTTAGTGCACCATGCTTAACGGCCTAGAATCGGGACTTCAAAGACGTTTTGAACGTCATGGACCATATCAGATGTTCCAGGAGTTGAAGTTAATATTTCAAGCAAATACCCGAGTTGAGAGATATGAAGTCTCCAACAAGTTCTATAGCCAAAAGATGGAGGAGAATCGCTCAACTAGTGAGCATGTGCTCAGATTGTCTGGGTACTACAATCGCTTGAATCAAGTGGGTGTTAATCTTCCAGATAAGATAGTGATTGACAAAATTCTCTAGTCACCATCACCAAGTTAGTAGAACTTCGTGATGAACTATAGTATGCAAGGGATGACGAAAACGACTCCCGAGCTTTTCATGATGATGAAATCGATGAAGGTAGAAATCAAGAAAGAGCATCAAGTGTTGACGGTAGACAAGACCACTAGTTTCAATAAAAGGGCAAAGGGAAGAAGGGGAACTTCTAGAAGAACGACAAGCAAGTTTCTGCTCAAGTGAAGAAGCCCAAGTCTGGACCTAAGCCTGAGACTAAGTGCTTCTACTGCAAAGGGACTGGTCACTGGAAGCGGAACTGCCCCAAGTATTTGGCGGATAAGAAGGATGGCAAAGTGAACAAAGGTATATTTGATATACAGATTATTAATGTGTATTTTACTAGTGTTCGTAGCAACCCCTCGGTATTTGATACTGGTTCAGTTGCTAAGAGTAGTAACTCGAAACGGGAGTTGCAGAATGAACAGAAACTAGTTAAGGGTGAAGTGACGATGTGTGTTGGAAGTAGTTCCAAGATTGATATGATCATCATCGCACACTCCCTATACTTTCGGGATTAGTGTTGAACCTAAATAAGTGTTATTTGGTGTTTGCGTTGAGCATGAATATGATTTGATCATGTTTATTGTAATACGGTTATTCATTTAAGTAAGAGAATAAATTGTTGTTCTGTTTACATGAATAAAACCTTATATGGTTACACACCCAATGAAAATAGTTCGTTGGATCTCGATCGTAGTGATACACATAATCATAATATTGAAACCAAAAGATGCAAAGTTAATAATGATAGTGCAACTTATTTGTAGCACTGCCGTTTAGGTCATATTGGTGTAAAGCGCATGAAGAAACTCCATGATGATGGGCTTTTGGAATCACTTGATTATGAATCAGTTGATGCTTGCGAACCATGCCTCATGGGCAAGATGACTAAGATTCTGTTCTTCGGAACAATGGAGCGAGCAACAGATTTGTTGGAAAATCATACATACTGATGTATGTGGTCCGATGAATATTGAGGCTCGCGACAGGTATCATTATTTTCTTATCTTCACAGATGATTTGAGCAGACATGAGTATATCTACTTGATGAAACATAAGTCTGAAACATTTGAAAAGTTCAAAGAATTTCAGAGTGAAGTGAAAAATCATCGTAACAAGAAAATAAAGTTTCTATGATCTGATCGTAGAGAAGAGTATTTGAGTTACGAGTTTGGTCTTCAGTTAAAACAATGTGGAATAGTTTCACAAACTCATGCCACATGGAACACCACAGCATAATGGTGTGTTCGAACGTCATAACCATACTTTATTGGATATAGTGCAATCTATGATGTCTCTTACCGATCTACCACTATCATTTTGGGGTTATGCATTAGAGACAGCTGCATTCACGTTAAAAGGGCACCATCTAAATCCGTTGAGACGACGCCTTATGAACTGTGGTTTGGCAAGAAACCAAAGTTGTCGTTTCTTAAAGTTTTGGGTTGTGGTGCTTATGTGAAAAAGGTTTCATCCTGATAAGCTCAAACCCAAATCGGAGAAATATGTCTTCATAGGATACCCAAAGGAGAATGTTGGGTACACCTTCTATCACAGATCCGAAGGCAAGACATTCGTTGCTAAGAATGGATCCTTTCTAGAGAAGGAGTTTCTCTCGAAAGAAGTGAGTGGGAGGAAAGTAGAAAACTTGATAAGGTAATTGTACCTTGTCCCTTATTGGAAAGTAGTTCATCACAAAAATCTGTTCTTGTGACTACTACACCAATTAGTGAGGAAGCTAATGATGATGATCATGTAACTTCAGATCAAGTTACTACCGAATCTTGTAGGTAAACCAGAGTGAGATCCGCACCAGAGTGGTACGGTAATCCTGTTCTGGAGGTCATGTTACTTGACCATGACGAACCTACGAACTATGAGGAAGCGATGATGAGCCCAGATTCCGCGAAATGGTTTGAGGCCATGAAATCTGATATGGGATCCATGTATGAGAACAAAGTATGGACTTTGGTTGACTTGCCCGATGATCGGCAAGCAATTGAGAATAAATGGATCTTCAAGAAGAAGACTGACGCTGATGGTAATGTTACTGTCTACAAAGCTAGAATTGTCGCAAAAGGTTTTCGACAAGTTCAAGGTGTTGACTACGATGAGAGCTTCTCACTCGTATCTATGCTTGAGTCTGTCTGAATCATGTTAGTAATTGCCGCATTTTATGAAATCTGGCAAATGGATAAACAAAACTGCCTTCCTTAATGGATTTATTAAAGAAGAGTTGTATATGATGCAACCAGAAGGTTTTGTCAAACCGAAAGGTGCTAACAAAATGTGCAAGCTCCAGCGATCCATCTATGGACTGGTGCAAGCATCTCGGAGTTGGAATATACGCTTTGATGAGATGATCAAAGCATATAGTTTTATACAGACTTGCGGTGAAGCCTGTATTTACAAGAAAGTGAGTGGGAGCACTACAGCATTTCTGATAAGTATATGTGAATGACATATTGTTGATCGGAGATAATGTAGAATTATTCTGTAAAGCATAATGGAGTGTTTGAAAGGAGTTTTTCAAAGAAAGACTTCGGTGAAGCTGCTTACATATTTAGCTCCAAGATCTATAGAGATAGATCAAGACGCTTGATAAGTTTTTTCAATGAGTACATACCTTGACAAGATTTTGAAGTAGTTCAAAATGGAGCAGTCAAAGAAAGAGTTCTTGCCTGTATTACAAGGTGTGAAGTTGAGTAAGACTCAAAGCCCGACCACGGCAGAAGATAGAAAGAGAATGAAAGTCATTCCCTATGCCTTGGCCATAGGTTCTATAAAGTATGTCATGCTGTATACCAGATCTATTGTATACCCTGCACTGATTTGGCAAGGGAGTACAATAGTGATCTAGGAGTAGATCACTGGACAGCGGTCAGAATTATCCTTAGTGAAATAAGGATATGTTTCTCGATTATGGACGTGACAAAAAGGTTCGTCGTAAAGGGTTACGTCGATGCAAGTTTTTGATACTGATCCAGATGATTCTAAGTCTCAATCTGGATACATATTGAAAGTGGGAGCAATTAGCTAAAGTAGCTCCGTGCAGAGCATTGTAGACATAGAAAATTGCAAAATACTTACGGATCTGGATATGGCAGACCCGTTGACTAAACTTCTCTCACAGGCAAAACATGATCACACCTTAGTACTCTTTGGGTGTTAATTACATAGCAATGTGAACTAGATTACTGACTCTAGTAAACCCTTTGGGTGTTGGTCACATATAGATGTGAACTATTGATGTTAGATCACATGGCGATGTGAACTAGATTATTGACTCTAGTGCAAGTGGGAGACTGAAGGAAATATGCCCTAGAGGCAATAATAAAGTTATTATTTATTTCCTTATTTCATGATAAATGTTTATTATTCATGCTAGAATTGTATTAACCGGAAACATAATACATGTGTGAATACATAGACAAACAGAGTGTCACTAGTATGCCTCTACTTAACTAGCTCGTTAATCAAAGATGGTTATGTTTCCTAACCATAGACAAAGAGTTGTTATTTGATTAACGGGAGCACATCATTAGGAGAATGATGTGATTGACTTGACCCATTCCGTTAGCTTAGCACTCGATCGTTTAGTATGTTGCTATTGCTTTCTTCATGACTTATACATGTTCCTATGACTATGAGATTATGCAACTCCCGTTTACCGAAGGAACACTTTGTGTGCTACCAAACGTCACAACGTAACTGGGTGATTATAAAGGAGCTCTACAGGTGTCTCCTAAGGTACATGTTGGGTTGGCGTATTTCGAGATTAGGATTTGTCACTCCGATTGTCGGAGAGGTATCTCTGGGCCCTCTCGGTAATGCACATCACATAAGCCTTGCAAGCATTGCAACTAATGAGTTAGTTGCGAGATGATGTATTACGGAACGAGTAAAGAGACTTGCCGGTAACGATATTGAACTAGGCATTGAGATACAGACGATCGAATCTCGGGCAAGTAACATACCGATGACAAAGGGAACAACGTATGTTGTTATGCGGTCTGACCGATAAAGATCTTCGTAGAATATGTAGGAGCCAATATGAGCATCCAGGTTCCGCTATTGGTTATTGACCGGAGATGTGTCTCGGTCATGTCTACATTGTTCTCGAACCCGTAGGGTCCGCACGCTTAAGGTTTCGATGACAGTTATATTATGAGTTTATGAGTTTTGATGTACCGAAGGAGTTCGGAGTCCCGGATGAGATCAGGGACATGACGAGGAGTCTCGAAATGGTCGAGACATAAAGATCGATATATTGGACGGCTATATTCGGACATCGGAAAGGTTCCGAGTGGTTCGGGTATTTTTCGGAGTACCGGGGAGTTACGGGAATACGGGAGAAGAAGTATATGGGCCTTATTGGGCTTTAGGGGAGAGGGAGAGGCAGACCGCGTGCCTCCCAAGGCCTAGTCCGAATTGGAATAGGGGGAGGGGCTGTGCCCCATCCTTCCTTCTCTTCCCTCTTCCCCTTCCTTGTCTCCTACTCCTACTACATGGAAGGACTCCTAGTTGGACTAGGAAAGGAGGAATCCTACTCCCGGTGGGAGTAGGACTCCCCTAGGGCGCGCCATAGAGAGGGCCGGCCCTCCCCTCCTCCACTCCTTTATATATAGGGGCAGGGGGCACCCCATAGACACACAAGTTGATCCACGCGATCGTATTCTTAGCCATGTGCGGTGCCCCTTTCACCATAATCCTCGATAATATTGTAGCGGTGCTTAGGCGAAGCCCTGCGACGGTTGTACATCAAGATCGTCACCACGCCGTCATGCTGACGGAACTCTTCCCCAACACTTTGCTGGATCGGAGTCCGGGGATCGTCATCGAGCTGAACGTGTGCTAAAACTCGGAGGTGCCGCAGTTTCGGTGCTTGATCGGTCGGGCCGTGAAGACGTACGACTACATCAATCGCGTTGTGCTAACGCTTCCGCTGTCGGTCTACAAGGGTACGTAGATCACACTCTCCCCTCTCGTTTCTATGCATCACCATGATCTTGCGTGTGCGTAGGAATTTTTTTGAAATTACTACGTTCCCCAACACTACCCACCCCATCCCACACCAACTACCCAGCGATCGCTGATTGCTACCCTTTTTTAGACGCATGGATCACCGACCAACCGTTGCAAGTGAGTGGCCTCTCTTTCCTCCCCCAATGCCCCCAGATCCCAGCGTTCCTCTTCTTCTGCTATATCCGGGTCCTGTGCTGCTTTTCGTTCCCTTCCGCGGCTAGATCTTGGTTTTGTTGCCCATTTGATTTGGTTTCTCATGCTTGCTCTTACTCTGCACCACAGCTTAAAGGAGGTCTCCTTCGTCAAAGTGAAGCACAGCAAGTCATAGAGGGGCAGCGTGGTGCGGGACAAGGAAGGTGCGCTCCGATTCCCAGTCTACGACATGCCCCACAGTCAGAGACGCTGCTTGTTCGTCAGATTCCCATTCCTGGCCTTTTTGATGGGTTGTGTTTGATTCCTGATGCACTTGTTTTTGTTGGAATGTGCAGACGTCCTGTTCGATCCTGAGGTGGCCTCAGCCCTCCCCGCTGACCACAAGAAAGACCTGGCCGCCCAGAACATCAGCGGCGGTGTTTGATTCCTCCGTCGGCCACCATGGGCGTCAAAATCACCGCATATCTTCGCCGCAAAGTTTTAGAAATTAGAAGATGATGAGGAAGAGGTGCGGGGATGGAAATAGATGGATCCCAAGCCCTCCATTTACAGCAACTGACCCAGATAACCACTGCTCAGTTAAAAGTTGAATATAATTTATACTAAACCTTTGTACTTACGATTACATTTTTAATGTGTATAATTTTCTTAGTTGACATAATTATACATGCAACATTATTGCTAAGTACTCACTATGTTTTTATTTACTCTCCATATTAGCTTTGTCACAGGCCAAACTTTATAGAGTTTGACAATAGAAAATAATATAAACATTTAAAATAACACACACACACACACATATATATATGTATGTATGTATGTATGATGTGAAAATATATTCAATGATTAATCCAATGCTATTAATTTGTCATTTTCAACGTTAATAATTTTTTTAGAAACTTCGTCAAAGTTTACAAAGTTTGACTCAAGATAAAGCTAATATGCAAAATAAATAAATAAACAAAGGGAGTAATAGTTATAGTCATCCTTTTTATACAATTATTATGTGTATCATTGTAAAATACATGTGCTAAACTTAAACAGTTTCGTAATAAAAGCCTTCTTGAGTTATTTTGACTTTAAATTATTGTGTAACACAAACCTTCAAGAATAATTTTGACAAATGTATAAACTACATAGTATGAATTGTGTGTGTGTGTGACCACATCTTTAAATGTCATGGTACAAATCTCTAAAGCATACCACCAAAAGAGTATCTCAATAGTAGTTTCTAGTGCATGATTAACTAAGCATATTTATAGAAAATTTCTAAATTATAAGTTGAACTGTTGGCATTAATTCATATTTCATGGTGAAATGTGTCTTGTAAATTACCAGGGTTTCAGGAATAAAGTTGAATGTATCCATGCTATGTACTTTCTATTGAAATAACATCACTTGTAATAAATCACCTCACACATAATAATGTTGTGGATTTTACTATTTCTGTGGACATCCAACTTGATTATGTGTCACTAGTAGAAAAACGGCCTAATGTTAAGCACATTAGTGCCGGTTTGAATGGCTTGGCGGGCGGAGATAATTAATACCGGTTCGTGGCGAACCTTTAGTACCGCTTCATGCCACGAACCGGTACTAAAGAGGCTGTGGCATGCCTTGGTCTGGCTGGGGCCCCACCAGCACCTTTAGTACCGGTTCATACCACAAACCGGTACTAGAGGTTTTTAGTTGCAGCAGTATTTTAGTCCCACCTCGCTCCGCTAAGAGGGTTTTTACCACCTTAAATATGTTACTTCTCAAACTATCACAACCACTTGGTCTTCATTGAACTCTATGTGTAGAATTTGTGGCCACAATATGAGTTTTCTCTGGTTTTTAAACCGGTGAGGACTCATATTGTCAATTCAGATTGTACACAAAAAGATCAGCGATGATCAATGTATTTTTGATGTATTTCTCTATAAAGAAATATAAGAGCATTTAGATAGGTTTCAAAGCCACGTCGTCAACTTTCAACCCTTCTGACATAATTTGATATTTTTGATTCAATTACTGATTTGTTTTGAGCTAAATGACCCTGGAATTGAAAAGCACTACAACTGAACTCTGAAAAGGTTGAAACTTGGCATGGTATCATCATTTCACCCACATGGCATGTGCAAAAAGTAGAGATGGTTACAGCAAAAATTGGATGCACTTCGTGTACAAACTGGACACTCTCTTTCGAAGTATTAGGGTTTCGGACGAAAACTCATCTGTTACACCGGCTATTCAAAATTTTAATAACTTATTACAACTCCGGACTTTTTGTGCGTTCATTATGCACCATTCAAAGCCACGTCGTCAACTTTCAACCCCTTCTGACATAATTTGATATTTTTGATGCATTTACTGATTTGTTTTGAGCTAAATGACCCGGGAATTGAAAAACACTACAACTGAACTCTGAAAAGGTTGGAACTTGGCATGATATCATCATTTCACCCACATGGCATGTGCAAAAAATAGAGATGGTAACGGCAATAACTGGATGCACTTTGTGTACAAACTGGACACTCTCTTTCGAAGTATCAGGGTTTCGTATGAAAACTCAACTGTTACACTGGCTATTCAAAATTTTAATAACTTATTACAACTATGGACTTTTTGTGAATTCATTATGCACCATTCAAAGCCACGCCGTCAACTTTCAACCCTTTCTGACATAATTTGATATTTTTTAATGTATTTACTGATTTGTTTTGAGCTAAATGACCCTGGAATAGAAAAACACTACAACCGAACTCTGAAAAGGTTGAAACTTGGCATGGTATCATCATTTCACCCACATGGCATGTGCAAAAAAGTAGATATGGTTACGACAAAAACTGGATGCACTTCGTGTACAAACTGGACACTCTCTTTCGAAGTATTAGGGTTTTGGACGAAAACTCATCTGTTACACCGGCTATTCAAAATTTTAATAACTTATTACAACTCCAAACTTTTTGTGCGTTCATTATGCACCATTCAAAGCCACGTCGTCAACTTTCAACCCTTTCTGACATAATTTAATATTTTTGATGCATTTACTGATTTGTTTTGAGCTAAATGACCCTGAAAAGCACTACAACTAAACTCTGAAAAGGTTGGAACTTGGCATGGTATTATCATTTCACCCACATGGCATGTGCAAAAAAGTAGAGATGGTTACGGCAAAAACTGGATGCACTTCATGTACAAACTGGACACTCTCTTTCGAAGTATCAGGGTTTCGGACGAAAACTCATCTGTTACACCGGCTATTCAAAATTTTAATAACTTATTACAACTCTGGAGTTTTTGTGCGTTCATTATACACCATTCAAAGCCACGTCGTCAACTTTCAACTCTTTCTGACATAATTTGATATTTTTGATGCATTTACTGATTTGTTTTGAGCTAAATGACCCTGAAATTGAAAAGCACTACAACTGAACTCTGAAAAGGTTGAAACTTGGCATGGTATCATCATTGCACCCACATGGCATGTGCAAAGAAGTAGAGATGGTTATGGCAAAAACTGGATGCACTTCATGTACAAACTGTACACTCTCTTTCGAAGTACCAGGGTTTCGGACAAAAACTCATCTGTTACACTGGCTATTCAAAATTTTAATAACTTATTACAACTCCAGTCTTTTTGTGCGTTCATTATGCACCATTCAAAGCCACGTCGTCAACTTTCAACCCTTTCTGACATAATTTGATATTTTTGATGCATTTACTGATTTGTTTTGAGCTAAATGACCCTGGAATTGAAAAGCACTACAACTGAACTCTGAAAAGGTTGAAACTTGGCATGATATCATCATTTCACCCACATGGCATGTGCAAAAAAGCAGAGATGGTTACGGCAAAAACTGGATGCACTTCGTGTACAAACTGGACACTCTCTTTCGAAGTATCAGGGTTTCGGACGAAAACTCATCTGTTACACCGGCTATTCAAAGCTACGTCATCAACTTTCAACCCTTTCTGACAGAAATAAAGCAAAAAAAACTATATAAAAAAACTACTCAGAAATAAATAGAAGAAAATAAGTAAAGCAGAAAAGAAAAAAAACTATATAAAAAACTACTCAGAAATAAATAGAAGAAAATAAATAAAGCACAAAAGAAAAAACTATATAAAAAAACTACTCAGAAATAAATAGAAGAAAATAAATAAAGAAGAAAAGAAAAAACTATATAGAAAACTACTCAGAAATAAATAGAAGAAAATAAATAAAGCAGAAAAGAAAAAATAACTGTATAAAAAATTGTTGGGGCGCTGTCATGTGGGCCTGCTGGGCCTCGGGCATGGAAATTCAGGCCCACAAGGGCCAGCAGGCTCACAAGGTAGCGCACCATAGTTAGGCCCAGAAGCCTACTTTATAGAGGAGCTCGAAGGAGTAGCCGCAGCTGGGTTTATAAACCAGTGCTGCTGCCCTTCGCCTGGCGAGGTGGGACTAAACTTTCTGCACCATGGGATGGGAGCGCACCCACTTTAGTACCGGTTCGTGGCTCCAACCGATACTAAAGGGGGGGGGGTCTTTAGTACCGGTTGCAGCCACGACCCGGTACTAAAGGCCTACCCTTCCCGCCGCTTGGCCTGGCCAAAACAAGCCTTTAGTACCGGTTGATGGCTCCAACCGGTACTAATGGCCTCTCCTATATATACAACACTTACGGAAATTTTAGTTGGTTTCAGTTATCTGCTTCTTCGCGCCCCGTCGCCGAGGCCGTCGCCGCCCCCATCGCCGAGCCCGTCGCCGCCCCCGTTGTGCCCCAGCGCGACCCTGTCACCGTCGTCACCGCCCCAGCCCGCCCCCGTCGTCGCGCGCCGTGCCGCGCCGTCGTCGCCACCCTCCGCCGTCATGCACCGCGCCCCAGCCCGACCCCATCACCGTCGTTGCCGCCCCAGCCCGCCCCCTTCGTCGCCGCGCCCCAGCCCATCCCCTATAAGAGATCGACCGTGCCCCGGCACTGCCGCGCGTCGATGGCCTCACACACATGATTTTTTTTTCTGTTTTTTGTTTTTTAGATTTTATATATACTTTTAGTTTATATAAACGTTAGATTAATGTCAAATGTTAGATGAATTAGATAGAAATATATGTTAGATATTAATGTCAAATGTTAGATGAATATTAGAATTAGCTTGATATTAATGTTAGATGAGTTAGTTTTTTAATACTTTTATAGTTATAGATGAATTAGATATACTAGCCGTCAACCCATGCGTTCGCTCGGGCGAGCCAATAAAAATGAGTTCTAATTAGAATTTTATGTCCTATAATCAAATTGAATTCATCAGGTAGCCTGCACAGAAACTTTTCTCCATTCTTTTACTCTTTCTTCCATAAATTATAGTAAAATTGGTACAGAAATATTATTTGTTGGTAATATTATAAATTATACAAACAAATAGGCATTGGAAAATTGAGCATAAAAATGTCGTACTTGTTAAATATTAGACCATGCTGTTGCAAAAATTGCTATCTCTGTTTATTCTAGTCTTGTTCATAATTACAATGTGCAAACTTCCCTATGCTGTATTTTTTTTTCAAAACCATGTACCATGGTATCCTGTGCAACGGTCCTAATGAAGTAAGAATATAAATTTGTTTACTATTTATAAACTTGTACTATTTGACCGAGGATGAGAAACATTTGTTTTATCGTTCAATAACCACATAATGGAACTTCAATAAGAAACAAAACAACACACAATTTCAAATGTGTCCTATTTATTGGTATCTTGTATCAATCCGGTTTTCAAAACTCCAGTACAAAAAATGGTCAAAATGTAATGATCGCCAGATCAAACCTGTTGTAGGCTATTGGACAGACTCCTTCTGGACTCTGAAGCATAACTCCATGCACCATGACTATGACAAAGGTGCAGATCAGGACGCTTGAAACAACCGCTTTTACGTCTTTCTGTATAACTTTGCTCCATCTTTCTCAAGTTCGAAGAAGGTCAGGTCAAGATCATGCTGGCAAATCGACCATATAGGTTAGTAGCCATAGAAGAAAACTACATAGAATTCTAGTGGGTTCAAACCTTTCACATGAGAAGCAGGAATCTGAGAAGAAGAAATAACCTAAAATTAGACGAAGTTCTGAAGGAGAACATATCATGTGCACACACTGCTTTTCATTTTCAGATTTTTCTTCTATATTAGATTTTATATCATGCCTCAAATCCATCTCCTCCACGACTCAATTCCGTATTATCATCACTGCACGGATTTTCCAAGGATTTCACTTATATGTGGTAGCAGTTAAATGCCATGGTGAAAGATATGAGATCAGTAGAAAGGTATAATTGTACCAATCAATAATTACCTATGGGTGTGAGACATCATATACCGTTGATTACATTTCACTGTTGTACACATATATGCATGCATCAAAGACGTGCATGATGTCTATGCTACGCACATTGATGTGAGCCCATCGTTGCAATTGAAGATGCTTATAGGCCACCGCACATCCCATACTGTGGAAGATGGGACTACTCCTGCTCGAACATGCAGCAACCACCACAGCAAAAGATAAATGGAGATCCTGTAACTCACAAAGATAAAGCTAGAAGGAATGAGATATTGAGATGAGACAATAGATGGTGGGATTAATTACTACTCCCTCTGTCCCATAATATAAGAGCGTTTTTGACACTATATTAGTGTAAAAAACACTCTTATATTATGGGACGGACTACCAGATAGAGAACAAAATTTTTAAATTTAGAGGAAACATTGTGATAATGCAGCTATAAATTGTATTATATTTTTACAAATGCACCTTCTGTATATACTTTATAGTGTACCCTCCGTAGAACAACAAACACATAATTCAGTTCACGCTTATATATACGCCAGCAGCTGTGCTGATATTGCATAGTGGAAATTTCACTATAAATTATTAAATTATGAATATAATTTGCATGTAACAGATGATTGCATGCCTCAACATGCATGTATAAAGCTCCTGATTTTCACGGTCTTTTTAACTTGACCGAAGCAGGTGTGGCTTGTGGAAAAACGCGTCCAGCAGCGCTGCATTGAACAATCCCAGGTTGTCTGATGTTTTCATCCTATGGTGTCCTCAGGCTGTAAATTGTTTTACATAGTGTATATACTATCCTCTAAAAAGGAAAAAACAGAATACTGCACTTATTAGCTTTGAGAAAACTAAGAAAAAAAAGAATAACAACATGAGTACCAAAATATCTCATACCATCCCGAGCGCTCTCAGTTTTCAAGGCAGTATTCTTCCTCCAATTAGAGAATAACACAGGCTGTACGTGAAATTGTTTTGGGGATTTTCTGTTACTACATCATATGCTGCTCCTATCCATCGCTGATGTAGAGAACGCAGAACCAAAGCATGCACGCCGGTCTGCTAATAACCTGGATATTGGACGATCCTCTCATGGCTGAGCGCTCTCAGTTTTGAATACTCTCGTACCTAAGCCTTCATCTATGTGGCAACGGCCTACCTGCAAAACATTGTTGCCAACCATCACCAAATTCTGCGTCTCGTACCATGTCAATAACCAAGTTAGGACAGACTCAAGAAATTATACCTGTGTTCAGATCTAAGTAGGAGTATCATCTATATAAAGGGGTGCCTTTTTCTCGCTCTTCACCTGACCATTGCTGGAGTACATAATTGTGACATGAGTTGATAATCGACTGTCTGTTGCGTCCTTGTGTGTTAGATTGATAGGTATTGCTGATGCAATTCTGCGGTGTGCTACCAGCCCCAAACACATCGGGCATTGCCACTCAGGCTGGACGTAGCGAGCGGGCCAAAAAGCCCGCTCGTGGACCGGCCCGCACCGGACCGAAATTGGAGGCCCGACAGAAAATAACAGTCGGTCCGGTCTATAAAAAGAGGCCCGAAAGAGGTCCGGTCCGGTCCTGTTTTGGCCCGGTCCGCTCAGTCGGACCGAAAGGAATTTTTTTTGCATTATCTGAATAATAGTGACAAGGCCCAGCCCATTTAGCGCTCCTGGTATGACCTAATCCATCCCAGGCCCGCACATCTCACTCCAACGCACACATGACGCGGCCGTCCTCCTCCACCACGCAACAGCCACTGCGACGGCATGGCCGGCAGCAGCAGGGCACGGCCAGCCACGGCCATGTGCACATGCACATTCAGCAGCAGCAGGTCATGGCCGGCAGCCCCAGGCGACGTTTCGCTCAAAAAAGTGCTCGCACGCACGCACCTGCGCCGCCGCCGCCGCCGTCCAGCGCACAGCCTCTTGCCGTCACGGCCACCAGCCTCCCTGCGACTTACCACCATGTCCAGGAGCTTCGCAACCGTGAGGTCTCCTTCCCCACGCAATGAATCAACCGGATTCGCCCCGAAGCTGTCGCCATCGTCCTCCTTCCCCAACTCCTGCTGTCGTCGTTCGTCGTCCATTACGTCGCCGTCGCTGCTTCCTCAGCCTCCCCGACCCCTCCATGGAGTTCACCGTGAGCCACCCTCCCTTTCCATTATGTTATTCCCTCCGATTAGCACCCAGAGCTGTCTCTCACCGCCGTGGTGATCACCACCTCGCCTCCGCCTCGGTCCTACGGTCTGGCCCAAGCTTTTCGGCCACCGGTCCGGTGCCTGAAAAGAGGACCGTGGCGCTGCTCGGTCCGGTCCGGTCCGCCGGTGGCCGGTCCAAACGACGGCTCGGTCAAGGCCCGGACCGGCCCGGACCGCCGTCCACCCTGAATTGCCACAACCGCGGTGGAAACACACAAAACCTATGATCAGGAGAGGCCATAGGGACGAAGAGGCCACCCTCTCCTCCTGCAGCCGAAGCAAAATACAATGAGGAGAGGCTATGGGGGCGCACATGCCGCCAATCCTCATGAGGCCGAAGCAAGGCAGATCAATTGAAGGCTTGGGGAACAGGATGCCAGCGAGATCGAAACGCATAGGTCATGGGGACGCAGAGGACTAAGGAGGGGGGCGCATATGAGATGAGCTTCGCATATGCTCTCGAGCAAATCGTGATTCCTGACTTCGTGAGGATGAAGGAAAGAGGAGTACGTTAGGATTATCTGGTTGATCTCCTGCTTGATCTAACGGTTATAGATGGATCTATAGATAGCGGCCAGTTTTATACAACCAGGAAAAAAGAGAAGGGAAAGACCTTTGATAGGCTTCGCATATGCTCTCGAGCGAATCGTGATTCCTGATTTCGTGAGGATGAAGGAAAGGAGAGTACGTTAGGATTATCTGGTTGATCTCCTGCTTGATCTAACGGTTATAGATGGATCTATAGATAGCGGCCAGTTTTATACAACCAGGAAAAAAGAGAAGGGAAAGACCTTTGATACGCACACAGGTTGATCCAGGAAAAAATAGGATAGATGAAACGTGAGAGGTTGGGTCATATTTTTAGACGTACGTACGTGACAGAGACATACAATATTGACCAAGAAAAAAGGGCGCAAGAGTAACGTAAATTGTAGGAGTTTTTTTATTAATGTGGGGATTTTCAGGATTGATCTACACCGTAATAATTCGGCCCCACAAGATTAACGGTTCCTAATTTCTGATTAACGTGGGAAATTCTAGGAAGTCTAGAATTAGTATAGGTAGGTAAGGTATAGAGGTATAGATAGATAGATTAATGTCAAATGTTAGATATATTAAATTTACTATATATAGAGGTAGCTACTTTATTTTTAGTAAGAAAATTAATTGAACTAGTTTATTTTTAGTAAGTGCTTAGCTGAATTGAACTAGTTGAATTAATAGAACTAGCTAGTTGAATTAATATAGAACTAGCTAGCTAGTAAGTGTTTATCAATTAATGTTTCAACTATGAACATAGAAAATGTCATCTGACGACGAAAACAATTTCGTTATGTGCGAATACTGTGAAGACGAGTGCGGCCTGTTGATGTCTACTACACAACCTTCTTCTTGTAGACGTTGTTGGGCCTCCAAGTGCAGAGGTTTGTAGGACAGTAGCAAATTTCCCTCAAGTGGATGACCTAAGATTTATCAATCCGTAGGAGGCATAGGATGAAGGTGGTCTCTCTCAAGCAACCCTGCAACCAAATAACAAAGAGTCTCTTGTGTCCCCAACACACCCAATACAATGGTAAATTGTATAGATGCACTAGTTCGGCGAAGAGATGGTGATACAAGTGGTATATGGATAGTAGATAATGATTTTTGTAATCTGAAAATATAAAAACAGCAAGGTAACTAATGATAAAAGTGAGCATAAACGGTATTGCAATGCATTGAAACAAGGCCTAGGGTTCATACTTTCGCTAGTGCAAGTTCCCTCAACAATAATAACATAATTGGATTACATAACTATCCCTCAACATGCAGCAAAGAGTCACTACAAGGTCACTAATAGCGGAGAACAAACGAAGAGATTATGATAGGGTACGAAACCACCTCAAAGTTACTCTTTCCAATCAATCCGTTGGGCTATTCCTATAAGTGTCACAAACAGCCCTAGAGTTCGTACTAGAATAACACCTTAAGACACAAATCAACCAAAACCCTAATGTCACCTAGATACTCCAATGTCACCTCAAGTATCCGTGGGTATGATTATACGATATGCATCACACAATCTCAGATTCATCTATTCAACCAACACATAGGACCTCAAAGAGTGCCCCAAAGTTCTGCCGGAGAATCACGACGAAAATGTGTGCCAACCCCTATGCATAGGTTCATGGGCGGAACCCGCAAGTTGATCACCAAACATACATCAAGTGAATCACGTGATATCCCATTGTCACCACAGATATGCACGGCAAGACATACATCAAGTGTTCTCAAATCTTTAAAGACTCAATCCGATAAGGTAACTTCAAAGGGGAAACTCAATCCATTACAAGAGATTAGAGGGGGGGGGGAGAAAACATCATAAGATCCAACTATAATAGCAAAGCTCGCGATACATCAAAATCGTATCACCTCAAGACCACGAGAGAGAGAGAGAGATCAAACACATAGCTATTGGTACATACCCTCAGCCCCGAGGGAGAACTACTCCCTCCTCATCGTGGAGAGCACCGGGATGATGAAGATGGCCAACGGAGAGGGATTGCCCCCTCCGGCAGGGTGCTGGAGCGGGTCTAGATTGGCTTTCGGTGGCTACGGAGGCTTCTGGCGGCAGAACTCTCGATCTATTGTGCTCCCAGATGTTTTTAGGGTATATGGAGATATATAGGCAGAAGAAGTACGTCAGGGGGGCCACGAGGGGCCCACGAGGGCGGAGGGCGCACCCAGGGGGTGGGCGCGCCCCCTACCTCGTGGCCTCCTCGAAGCTTCCCTTACGTGGACTCCAAGTCTCCCGGGCTTCTTCTAATCCAAAAATAAGTTCCGTGAAGTTTCAGGTCAATTGGACTCCGTTTGATTTTCCTTTTCTACGATACTCTAAAACAAGGAAAAAAAAGGAACTGGCACTGGGCTCTGGGTTAATAGGTTAGTCCCAAAAATCATATAAAATGGCATATAAATGCATATAAAACATCCAAGGTTGATAATATAATAGCATGGAACAATCAAAAATTATAGATACGTTGGAGACGTATCAACATCCCCAAGCTTAATTCCTACTCGTCCTCGAGTAGGTAAATGATAAAAACAGAATTTTTGATGTGGAATGCTACCTAACATATTTATCTATGTAATTCTCTTTATTATGGCATGAATGTTCAGATCCATAAGATTCAAGACAAAAGTTTAATATTGACATAAAAATAACATTACTAGGGAAAAGCCTATACACAGAATTTTACCAGTAGCGCTATACAAAATCAAGCGCTGCTGCTACTTAGTAGCAGCGCGCGTAAATAAACTGCGCTACTGCTATGACTTTAGCAGTAGCGCGTACTAGCGAAAAGCGCTGCTGCTATGTTTGAACTGGGCGCACATGGCTAGCCCAACCTAGCAGTAGCGCGTATAATGGCCCAGCGCTACTGCTAATCTCCTTAGCTGCAACGCGCTTACGTGTAAAGCGCTGCTGCTAACAGGAAAAAAATAAAGTGAAAAACAAGTAGAAAAGTAAATGAAAATGAAAGAAATAGAAAAAGGAGAAAGGGAAAAAATAAAATGTAAAGAAAAATAAAAGAAAAAAGGGGAAAAAGGAGAAAGGAATAGCAGTAGCGGGTTCTGCAGAAAATCGCTATAGCAGCAGCGTGTATTCCAGAACGCGTTGTAGCTAACGTACCAGTAGCGCCATTTCTAGAATGCGCTACTGGTACATCTGACTTAACCACGTGGTTCGTCCTTCCCCACGGCCACTTCATCCCCCAAATCAACTCCACTCTCGCCGCCGCCGTCGTCCCTCGGCCGCCGCGCGCTCTCCCCACGCCGCCCCCGACCCCAGATTCAACGCCGGCCCCGCCCCCGACCTCAACACCGCCCGGGACGCCGCCCCGGACGCCGCCCCCGCCCCCCGACCTCAACGCCGCCCCGGAGCCCTGACCACGACCTCGACGCCGCCTGCCCCTCCCTCGTCGCAGGCACCCGAGGTGAGCACGCCTACTACTCCCTCTCCCCTACCTCTGCCTAGGGTTTCTACCTCCATCCAATTAGTTAGGGTGGAAATGAATCGGATGCGGATGCGACTCAAATGAGTTAGGGTTCATGTAAGGGTGGAAACGAATCAAATTTCTAAGATGAATCATAAAACGAGTAAAATTTGACCACTTATTTCATTTTATAGTTGGATAATTGGAATATCCGCTACCACTTTCCACCCCTATAGGTTCATCAAATTAGATGGTAATTAGGGTAGTAGTTCTTAGGTACTAATTAGTTAGTAAGAACTAGGTACTAATTAGGTACTAGAATATTTTTATTTATAGTAAATTCATTTTTAGTAAGAACTAGTTGAATTAATAGAACTAGTTAGTAAGAACTTGTTGCTATTTTTTTTAGTTAAAGCAATTTTCCCGCATCGACGTGGATGATGCCTATCCCGCATCCTCGTCGTCGAGTCGGCGGAGGACGACACCTGCTTGACCAGATGGGCCATGTCCGGGACTGGGCTCCGCCGGGGTGGTACTGGGAGGCGCTACCTACCGGGGGGCGCAGGTTGGTGAGGAGCCAGCCTGTCGTTGACCCGAACCTTCTTTAGTGGCGGTCGCGTGGGCCAGTGACGGTCCAGAGGCTCGAGGACTCCATGGAGGTGGTGCGTCACCGTGTCAGTGAGGAGGACGCGCATGTCCGTCGCTACTTGTTTGCGTTGGAGCATAGGTTCTCCAATACCTGGCAGGTTCTCCAGGGATCTCACTTGAGCTATGATCCCATGATGGTTCCTTCTCTGTGGGTGTCCACCGCCCGCGCCGATACCCGTCGTGTGCTAGGGTTTTAGTTGTACTAGTGATGTTATATGTATGACACTATTCGGGATGTATTAGTGATAATATTCGACGATGTACGGACGCATGAGATGATTTACTTTTGCTTATTGAATGCATGCTAATTTGAGTCTTATAAGATATTTTGAAATGTATATCTTGTGTTGCTCAATATCCAAGTGGCCGGTCATGTTTGCAGGTTACACCTCCGAGTGGCCTATGTTTTGCCGGAGTGTTGATTCATTTCCGTTCCGGCAAATTTCAGGCGCTCGATATATCCTATTTTAGCAAAGGTCATGCCGGATTTTTCCGTGAATTTTGGCATGACTGTTGCCAGAATATGTAGGAAATATCGAGTGTCCCGGATTTGTGTGTTGATTATCCTGGTAGTTGTCTTCTATCGGTTTTCAATTAATGTTTTAACTATGAACATAGGAAATGTCTGACGACAAAAAAGATTTCGGTATTTGCAAATACTGTGAAGACGAGCACGGCCTGTGCGATGGAATCTTCCTAGATGATGATAGGCGCTTCAACATCAAGCTGGACGAGAACTTTGAAGTGGATACAGTAAGTCACAACGACAAGTCTTTTTTCGTAATTAAGCATGACATCTGCTTCATTTGCTTCAACTTATATATTTTTACTATTCTACTAGCGTATCCCCTGCCATGCAAGAGTTTTTGTATTGGATAAGATAGGTTTCAGTCATACTATGGAGGTAAAGAAAGTTTATTTGAAGACCGAGCATGGTTATATTTTCCACGCAAAATTATACAATTCAGACGACTACACCTATTTTGGATGCAAAACATGGCGAGCACTATGCAAGACTTATGCATTTCAGCCTGATATGGTTATCACCTTTGATATTCGTCCGGAAGATGATATTGAAGGTAATACCGACATCTGGGTCGATGTGCAGACGCCTCCAGTTACACCAAAATGTAAGTTTCTCAACCATATTTATGTCTTTGATATTGTTTATTCAAAAATAGTTGACAACTAATTTGTATTGTCAGCTTATTTTGGTTCAAGCAAACATGTCCATCGCTTGGTAGACAGGACCTACTACTGTCCCGGGGCTGAACTAAACTGCGAGGAGCTAAGTCATTATGTTTCATGGATTGAGGATCTTGATACCGTCAATACAAATTTTCTTCCTGGACTTAGAAATCTTAGTACTGAAAACGTGCGACCAATAGTGTTCGTCATGAACTACGGTCACATCTATTTAGGAAGGATGGTAAGATTTTTACTATTTGTCCTCAGTGCATCTTTTCCATACATTATTTGTGAAGCTAAACTTCATTGCTAAGTATGTGACCATACGATGTTCTTCAACAGGGACTCCCGATGAATGTTGTGCCTTATGGGATCGAGACTAAAGGTACCATGAGTATTATTAGCTTACGGCCAAGATATCCTACATGTTACTTTAGTGCATTCAAGATCAGCGATGAATGCTTAATAGTGCAAGACTGGACCAGATATGTGATGGGGGAGCGCAAACAAGTACTAGAGGGCAACAAAGAGATGTGCTACCCAAAATTAGGAGACAGGTTCATCTGCATGCTCCAACTTGATCAAGGAGGAGAGCTACACATGTTTTATGTTGTTTTACCTAAGAGAGAGCAGCAGGAGTGATTAGCTAGAAATGAGTTTGAGGATGATGATGTGCTACACTATTACTATGATGATAAAATAGCTAGTGTTGGTGGTAATGACTGATGATTATTATTAGCTAGTGTTAGTGGTGATTAAATAAATATTGTTGGCGCTAATGATTATGATGATGATTAAATAGCTTGTGCTGGCGGATTAGATTCAAGTGGAGGCAACATGTGGTGCACATCGAAAGTACTACTAGTCCAAACTAGATCAAGTTTGGATTAGTAGTATACTTTTGACATGCACCACATATTGCCTCCACTTGAACCTAATCCACCTTCATTTGACACACTGTTATGGACATAATGATGTAAACCTCATAACTGGTATTGTACCAATATTTGTACGATGGCGCATAAATACACTAAAAATAAAAAAAATAAAAAAACAATACTAGTAGCGATGGAAAGAAAACACGCTGCCAGTAGTTACATTAGCAGCAGCGTGGGAGTGAACAAGCGCTGCAGCTATTTGTCCTAGCAGTAGTGCGTGCGGCACGCGTTACTGCTAAGCAATAGCTGTAGCGCCTTATTAGTAGCGCGCCTACCCGTGCTACTAGTGAGCACAAAACCAGCGCTACTGCTAGGGTTTTCCCTAGTAGTGTAATAATACTTCAAGCATACTAATAGAGCAATCATGTCTTTTCAAAATAACATGGCCAAAGAAAGTTATCCCTACAAAATCATATAGTCTGGCTATGCTCCATCTTCACCATACAAAGTATTTAAATCATGCACAACCCCGATGACAAGCCAAGCAATTGTTTCATACTTTTGATGTTCGCAAACTTTTTCAATCTTCACGCAATACATGAGCGTGAGCCATGGACATAACACTATGGGTGGAATAGAATGGTGGTTGTGGAGAAGACAAAAAGGAGAAGATAGTCTCACATCAACTAGGCATATCAACGGATTATGGAGATGCCCATTAATAGATATCAATGTGAGTGAGTAGGGATTGCCATGCAACGGATGCACTAGAGCTATAAATGTATGAAAGCTCAACAAAAGAAACTAGTGGGTGTGCATCCAACTTGCTTGCTCATGAAGACCTAGGGCATTTTGAGGAAGCCCATCATTGGAATATACAAGCCAAGTTCCATAATGAAAAATTCCCAGTAGTATATGAAAGTGACAACATAGGAGACTGTCTATCATGAAGATCATGATGCTACCTTGAAGTACAAGTGTGGTAAAAGGATAGTAGCATTGCCCTTCTCTCTTTTTCTCTCATTTTTTTTTATTTTTATTTTTTTATTTGGGCCTTCTCCTTTTTTATGGCCTCTTTTTTCGTCCGAAGTCTCATCCCGACTTGTAGGGGAATCATATTCTCCATCACCCTTTCCTCACTGGGACAATGCTCTAATAATGATGATCATCACACTTTTATTTACTTACAACTCAAGAATTACAACTCGATACTTAGAACAAGATATGACTCTATATGAATGCCTCCGGCGGTGTACCGGGATGTGCAATGATGCTTGAGTGACATGTATGAAAGAATTATGAACGGTGGCTTTGCCACAAATACTATGTCAACTACATGATCATGCAAAGCAATATGACAATGATGGGGCGTGTCATAATAACGGAACGGTGGAAAGTTGCATGGCAATATATCTCGGAATGGCTATGGAAATGCCATAATAGGTAGGTATGGTTGCTGTTTTGAAGAAGGTATATGGTGGGTGTATGATACCGGCGAAAGGTGCGTGGTATTAGAGAGGCTACCAATGGTGGAAGGGTGAGAGTGCGTATAATCCATGGACTCAACATTAGTCATAAAGAACTCACATACTTATTGCAAAAATATATTAGTTATCGAAGCAAAGTACTACGCGCATGCTCCTAGGGGGATATATTGGTAGGAAAAGACCATCACTCGTCCCCGACCGCCACTCGTAAGGAAGACAATCAATAAATAAATCATGCTCCGACTTCATCACATAACGGTTCACCATACGTGCATGCTACGAGAATCACAAACTTCAACACAAGTATTTCTAGATTCAGAACTACTCAACTAGAATGACTCTAATATCACCATCTTCATATCTCAAAACAATCATCAAGTATCAAAGTTTTCATAGTATTCAATGCACTCTATATGAAAGTTTTTATTATACCCCTCTTGGATGCCCATCATATTAGGACTAAATTCATAACCAAAGCAAATTACCATGCTGTTCTAAAGACTCTCAAAATAATATAAGTGAAGTATGAGAGTTCATCCATTTCTTCAAAATAAAACCACCGCCGTGCTCTAAAAAGATATAAGTGAAGCACTAGAGCAAATGACAAACTACTCCGAAAGATATAAGTGAAGATCAATGAGTAGTCGAATAATTATGCAACTATGTGAAGACTCTCTAACATTTAAGAATTTCAGATCTTGGTATTTTATTCATCAAGCAAAGCAAAAGAAAATTACATTCTAAGAATGGCAAACATCATGTGAAGAAGCAAAAACTTAGGATCAACCGAAACTAACCGATAGTTGTTGAAGAAGAAAGGTGGGATGCTAACCGGGGCATCCCCAAGCTTAGACGCTCGAGACTTCTTGAAAATGGGCATCCCCAAGCTTGAGCTTTTGTGTCTCCTTAATTCCTCTCATATCACGGTCTCCCTAAATCTCAAAAGCTTCATCCACACAAAACTCAACAAGGACTCCTGAGATAAGTTAGTATAAACCATTGCAAAAACCTTATCATACTCTACTGTAGCAAATCACTAAAATTATTATTCGACATTGCATACTAAATGCCTCTGCATATTTAGTAGTCCTATTCTCAAATATAATCATCAAAGAAGCAAACATATGCAAACAATGCAAACATAACAGCAATCTGCCTAAACAGGACAGTCTGTAAAGAATGCAGCAATATCCATACTTCCCTAGCTCCAAAAATTATGAAAGAAAATTCCCACTGTAGTAAATTTATCATATCTTAATATGCAAAAGGTTTCAACATTTTATCATATTCTGAATTTTCTAGGGAATTATTGCAACAGCGGTAAACTTTCTGTTTTCAAACAGCAACATGCGGACTTCTAAAATAGGCATAGTAAAGGCTATCAATGCCACTTTTATTGAAATAAAATATGCAAAACATTGTTCTAAATAACACCAAGCAAATCCTAACAAAATAAATTGACGCTCCAAGCAAAACACATATCATGTGGTAAATAAAAATATAGCTCCAAGTAAAGTTACCAATGGAAGTAGACGAAAGAGGGGATGCCTTCCGGGGCATCCCCAAGCTTAGGCTTTTGGTTGTCCTTGAATTTTACTTTGGTGTGCCTCGGGCATCCCCAAGCTTAGGCTCTTTCCACTCCTTATTCCATAGTCCATCGAATCTTTACCCAAAACTTGAAAACTTCACAACACAAAACTTAACAGAAAACTCATAAGCTCCGTTAGTATAAGAAAGTAAATCACCACTTAGGTACTGTTGTGAACTCATTCTAAATTCATATTGGTGTAGTATCTACTGTATTCCAACTTATCTATGGTTCATACCCTCCGATACTACTCATAGATTCATCAAAATAAGCAAACAACACATCGAAAACAGAATCTGTCAAAAACAGAACAGTCTGTAGTAATCTGGATCAAACGTATACTTCTGGAACCGCAAAAATTCTAAAATAAATTTCTGGACCTGATAATTTTTTCTATTAATCGTCTTCAAAAACAATTAACTAAATAGAACTCTCCAAATAAAAATGGCAGCAATTCTCGTGAGCGCTAAAGTTTCTGTTTTTTACAGCATGATCATAAAGACTTCACCCAAGTCTTCCCAAATGTTATACTTGGCACAAACACTAATTAAAACATAAAAAACACAATCATAACAGAGTCTAGATAAATTATTTATTACTAAACAGGAGCAAAAATCAAGGAACAAAAATAAAGTTGGGTTGCCTCCCAACAAGCGCTATCGTTTAATGCCCCTAGCTAGGCATGATGATTTCAATGATGCTCACATAAAGGATAAGAATTGAAACATAAATAGAGCATCCTGAAGAATATTACTAGCACATTTAAATCTAACCCACTTCCTATGCATAGGGATTTTGTGAGCAAACAACTTGTGGTAACAAGAATCAACTTGCATAGGAAGGTAAAACAAGCATAACATCAAAACTTTAAGCACATAGAGAGGAAACTTGATATTATTGCAATTCCTACAAGCATATTTACTCCCTCATAATAATTTTCAGTAGCATCATGAATGAATTCAACAATATAACTATCACATAAAGCATTCTTTTCATGATCTACAAGCATAGAAATTTTATTACTCTCCACATAAGCAAACTTCTTCTCATGAATAGTAGTGGGAGCAAACGCAACAAAATAATTATCATGTGAGGCATAATCCAATTGAAAACTAAAATCATGATGACGAGTTTCATGGATATCATTATTCTTTATAGCATACAAGTCATCACAATAATCATCATAGATAGCAACTTTGCTCTCATAATCAATTGGAACCTCTTCCGGAATAGTGGATTCATCACAAAATAAAGTCATGAACTCCCCAAATCCACTTTCATCAATATAATCATCATAAATAGGAGGCATGCTTTCATCATAATAAATGAGCTCATCAAAACTTGGGGGACAAAAAATAACATCTTCATCAAACATAGCTTCCCCAAGCTTGTGGCTTTGCATATCATTAGCATCATGGATATTCAAGGAATTCATACTAACAATATTGCAATCATGCTCATCATTCAAATATTTAGTGCCAAACATTTTAATGCATTCTTCTTCTAACACTTTGGCACAATTTTCCTTTCCATCATACTCACGAAAGATATTAAAAAGATGAAGCGTATGAGGTAAACTCAATTCCATTTTTTTATAGTTTTCTTTTATAAATTAAACTAGTGATAAAACAAGAAACTAAAAGACTCGATTGCAAGATCTAAAGATATACCTTCAAGCGCTAACCTCCCCGGCAACGGCGCCAGAAAAGAGCTTGATGTCTACTACACAACCTTCTTCTTGTAGACGTTGTTGGGCCCCCAAGTGCAGAGGTTTGTAGGATAGCAGCAAATTTCCCTCAAGTGGATGACCTAAGGTTTATCAATCCGTAGTAGGCATAGGATAAGATGGTCTCTCTCAAGCAACCCTGCAACCAAATAACAAAGAGTCTCTTGTGTCCCCAACACATCGAATACAATGGTAAATTGTATAGGTGCACTAGTTCGGCGAAGAGATGGTGATACAAGTGGTATATGGATGGTAGATAAAGGTTTTTGTAATCTGAAAATATAAAAACAGCAAGGTAACTAATGATAAAAGTGAGCGTAAACGGTATTGCAATGCGTTGAAACAAGGCCTAGGGTTCATACTTTCACTAGTGCAAGTCCTCTCAACAATAATAACATAATTGGATCACATAACTATCCCTCAATATGCAACAAAGAGTCACTCCAAAGTCATTAATAGCGGAGAACAAACAAAGAGATTATGGTAGGGTACGAAACCACCTCAAAGTTATTCTTTCCAATCAATCCGTTGGGCTATTCCTATAAGTGTCACAAACAGCCCTAGAGTTCATACTAGAATAACACCTTAAGACACAAATCAACCAAAACCCTAATGTCACCTACATACTCCAATGTCACCTCAAGTATCCGTGGGTATGATTATATGATATGCATCACACAATCTCAGATTCATCTATTCAACCAACACATAGAACCTCAAAGAGTGCCCCAAAGTTTCTACCGGAAAGTCAAGACGAAAACGTGTGCCAACCCCTATGCATAGATTTATGGGAGGAACCCGCAAGTTGATCACCAAAACATACATCAAGTGAATCAATAGAATAAGCCATTGTCACCACGGTTATCCCACGCAAGACATACATCACCACGGTTGATGTATGTTTTGGTGATCAACTTGCGGGTTCCTCCCATAAATCTATGCATAGGGGTTGGCACACGTTTTCGTCTTGACTTTCCGGTAGAAACTTTGGGGCACTCTTTGAGGTTCTATGTGTTGGTTGAATAGATGAATCTGAGATTGTGTGATGCATATCGTATAATCATACCCACGGATACTTGAGGTGACATTGGAGTATGTAGGTGACATTAGGGTTTTGGTTGATTTGTGTCTTAAGGTGTTATTCTAGTATGAACTCTAGGGTTGTTTGTGACACTTATAGGAATAGCCCAACGGATTGATTGGAAAGAATAACTTTGAGGTGGTTTCGTACCCTACCATAATCTCTTTGTTTGTTCTCCGCTATTAGTGACTTTGGAGTGACTCTTTGTTGCATATTGAGGGATAGTTATGTGATCCAATTATGTTATTATTGTTGAGAGGACTTGCACTAGTGAAAGTATGAACCCTAGGCCTTGTTTCAACGCATTGCAATACCGTTTACGCTCACTTTTATCATTAGTTACCTTGCCGTTTTTATATTTTCAGATTACAAAAACCTTTATCTACCATCCATATACCACTTGTATCACCATCTCTTCGCCGAACTAGTGCACCTATACAATTTACCATTGTATTGGGTGTGTTGGGGACACAAGAGACTCTTTGTTATTTGGTTGCAGGGTTGCTTGAGAGAGACCATCTTCATCCTACGCCTCCTATGGGTTGATAAACCTTAGGTCATCCACTTGAGAGAAATTTGCTACTGTCCTACAAACCTTTGCACTTGGAGGCCCAACAACGTCTACAAGAAGAAGGTTGTGTAGTAGACATCAAGCCTCCCTCCACCAAGCACACCGCGGCCGCCGCGTCACCCACGCGAACCCCTCAGCCACCGACACATCAACCACCGTCTCCGGGCCGCTGCCCGGAGTCTAACACCGCCAAACCATGCCCAGGGACAGAAGGGCGCCACACTGTGTTGCAGCCATCGTAGCACGTGGAGGCATGGCCATAGTAGCAGGAAACCACCGTTGGCCGGCTGAATCCAACCCCGCCAGGCCAGATCCGGCAGTGGCCAGCCCTGCCGTAGACCACTATCGCTCCATCAAGGCCCCTGGACGCGACGTCGAGCGGAGCCGGAGAGCTAGCCCGAGAGCCGCTTGAAAGAAATATCCCTAGAGGCAATAATAAAGTTGTTATTTTATTTTTCCTTATTCATGATAAAGGTTTATTATTCATGCTAGAATTGTATTGATCGGAAACTTAAATATATGTGTGAATACATAAACAAATACTGTGTCCCTAGTAAGCCTCCACTAGACTAGCTCGTTGATCAAAGATGGTTAAGGTTTCCTAACCATAGACATGTGTTGTCATTTGATAACGAGATCACATCATTATGAGAACGATGTGATGGAGAAGACCCATCCGTTAGCTTAGCATAATGATCGTTCAGTTTATTGCTATTGCTTTCTTCATTTCAAATACATATTCCTTCGACTATGAGATTATGCAACTCCCGGATACCGGAGGAATACCTTGTGTGCTATCAAACATCACAGCTTAACTGGGTGATCATGAAGATGCTCTACAGGTATCTCCGAAGGTGTTTGTTGAGTTTGCATAGATCAAGATTAGGAGTTGTCACTTCGAGTATCCGAGAGGTATCTCTAGGCCCTCTCGATAATACACATCATAAGCTTGCAATCAAATGACTAAGGAGTTAGTTACAAGATGATGTATTACAGAACGAGTAAAGAGACTTGCCGTTAACGAGATTGAATTAGGTATGAAGATACCGACGATCGAATCTCTGGCAAGTAACATAACAATGGACAAAGGGAATTGTGTATGTTGTCATAACGGTTCGACCGATAAAGATCTTCATAGAATATGTAGGAGCCAATATGGGCATCCAGGTTTCGCTATTGGTTATTTACCAGAGAGGTGTCTCATTCATGTCTACATAGTTCTCGAACCCGTAGGGTCCGCACGCTTAACGTTCGTTGACGATATAGTGTTATATGTTTTGGTGACCGAATGTTGATCGGAGTCCCAGATGAGATCACGGACATGACGAGGAGTCTTGAAATGGTCGAGAGGTAAAGATTGATATATAGGACGATGGTATTTGGACACCGGAAGTGTTTCGGGACGTACCGGGAAGGAATCGGGTCACAGGAAGGGGTTCTGGGCACCCCCCGGGAAGATATGGGCCTTATGGGCCAAAGGAGGGGACAGACCAGCCCACAAGGGGGCTGGTTCGCCCCTCCCATGTGTAAGGGCATATTTATCCCTTAGTTGTTTTGGTGATTGATGACAATGCTTTTGCGGACTAATCATGTGCATTGAGTATTTCAGACATTTCATCACTAGGCACAAGACGATTTGGTGCCCCTCAAAGACTATTGAAGACGACATTTCTCTACGTTTCTTTTCGGCGGATTTGAGTTGTAGGAAAGCCGTACTATTAAGAGGGGGTCCTCTTTGGAAAGGTTTGGGTGGAATCATCATGTACACGTCTACTCCATTTGCACCGCCTTTCCTTTGGGACTTTGGAGCATCCTCCGTCTTTTGTTGTCTATGCAAAATGTTGTGTTTGCTGAACTGGGGCATGCAGTAGTACTGCTCCTAGGAGCGGTAGTACCGCAGGCCCTTGCGGTAGTACCGCAGGCCCTTGCGGTAGTACCGGCCGCTGGCGCGGTAGTACCGCTTCCTTGGAGCGGTAGTACTGTGGCCTCAGGGCAGGCACTGTTGCTATTGCGGTAGTAGGGGCGGATGTAATTTTTTACATCCGCGCCCTACGCGGTAGTACCGCGCCACGGGCGCGGTAGTACTGTGCACTCTGGCCAGGCTCAGCAGCTTGCGCAGCAGTAGGAGCGGATGTAATTTTTTACATCCGCACCCCGCGCGGTAGTACCGCTCCTGGCTTGTAGTACCACCGTGTAGGATTTTTGCATAGACCCCAACTCAGCGGAAGTTGCCACGGATGTATTTTTATATGTCCGTGCCTTCCCAAAATCTGGACTATCCCTGCCTTGCGGTAGTACCGCAAGGGGGAGCGGTAGTACCGCGCCACTGGTTCTACCGCCCTCTGCTTCATTGCATCTGGGCTGGTCTGGTTTCTGCTGCACGGGCGGTAGTACCACAGGGCTCTGCGGTAGTACCGTGTGCCCGTGCGGTAGTACCGCGTCCCCGTCACGGTAGTATCGTGCTACGCAGGCTGAGTTGGTGGATAACGGTTGGATTTGTTCCTCCACTATATAAGGGGTGTCTTCTTCTCCGAGTTGACCAGCTCTTCCATCCCCAAGCTCCATTGTTGCTCCAAGCTCCATTGCTGCTCCAAGCTCCATTTTCGCCCGATCTCTCTCCCTAGCCAATCAAACTTGTTGATTTCCTAGGGATTGGTTGAGAAGGCCCCGATCTACACTTCCACCAAGAGAAATTTGATTTCCCCCACTAATCCCTTGCGGATCTTGTAACTCTTGGGTGTTTGAGCACCCTAGACGGTTGAGGTCACCGCGGAGCCATATTCCATTGTGGTGAAGCTTCGTGGTGTCGTTGGGAGCCTCCAATTAAGTTGTGGAGATTGCCCCAACCTTGTTTGTAAAGGTCCGGTCACCGCCTCCAAGGGCACCAATAGTGGAATCACGGCATCTCGCATTGTGTGAGGGCGTGAGGAGAATACGGTGGCCCTAGTGGCTTCTTAGGGAGCATTGTGCCTCCACACCGCTCCAACGGAGACGTACTTCCCCTCAAAAGGAAGGAACTTCGGTAACACATCCTCGTCTTCACCGGCTCCACTCTTGGTTATCTCATGCATTTACTTGTGCAAGATTATTTGTGTTATATCCTGTGCTTGTTGTTGTTGCATCATATAGGTTGCTCACCTAGCTACATATCTAGACAACCTACTTTGATGCACAGTTTAAATTGGTAAAGAAAAGCTAAAAAAAATTAGTTGCCTATTCATCCCCCCTCTAGTCAACTATATTGATCCTTTCAATTGCTATCAGAGCCTCGTCTCTTTATTAAGGACTTTCCCATCCGAAGAGTATGGTTGACACCGTAGACGATGGTGAGGAGCACTCCAGTGTGAATCCAATCTCGTCTACGGCCGATGGGGGAACCGCAGTCTCTCGTGAGGAATTCAATGTGGCTTTGGACATATTGAAAACCTCCATTACGACCGAGGTTGAAAGCATGCTTAACAAATTCTTAGAAGGGCTTAAACTATCCACCGCACCATTGAAAGTGGGTGATCCCACTAACAAGGTGACGCATGCTAACTCCGACAAGGGGGAAGCTACTAGTGAAAGGCTCCTTCTACTAGTGGTAAAAATGGCAACGACATCTTTGCCCATGTGGAACCTCCACTTATTTATGGTGGACCGATTCCTTCCATTCATTTGAATTATGTCGCCCCCCCTAAGATTGTGAAAAATGAGGACTTTGATTCTTGGGTTTATCGCTTTAAGCATCATTTAAACCATGTTAATACTAATCTTTGGAGAATCATTGAAGAAGGTTTTTATCCGCATGACCGAAGCAACTTCACCCCTAGAGAAGCCGCGGACAATCAATTCAATGAGAATGCTCTCTTCATCATCCAAGATGCAATTCCACCTGAAGATCTTGCTCATCTCCGGCCCTTCACCATGGCCAAGGATGCTTGGCGCCATGTTGTGTCCCACTACAGAGGAAGCGCAAGTATTCAACGCTCCAACTATGAAGTGGTGCAAGACGAAGCCGATGAGTTTGCAATGAAAGAAGATGAAGAACCTCGTGAGCTTTATCGGAGATTAACTACTCTCGCAGTCTCACTCCGAGATCATGGGAGCAAGGATACAGATGAAAATTGAATCAAGCGTAAATTCCTCAAGGCCATGATGCCTTACCACAAGGCCATGTCCTCCGTCATTCATCAAAGGCCGGACTTCCACACCTTGTCCTCAAGTGAAGTGTTGGATGAGTGTGTGGCTATGAGCATCTTGGACAAGACCGCTGACAATGTGGTGTTACGTTCTCAAAGGGTAAAGAAGCCCATCCTTGCATTGAAGGCCAAGGTTAGTGTGGAAGAAGAGGACCAAGAGGAAGAAGAGGAGAGCAACCCCGAAGATACAAAGTATGCCTATCATGAACACATGGCTCTTGCTTCAAGGCAATTTTGGAGCAAGAAGAACGCACGGCCCAACTTCAACAAGAAAACTCAAGTGGCGCGAAGGTCAAGCAACGAGTGAGGACTTGCTATAATTGTGGCAATGTGAGCCACTTTGTTGTGGAATGCCCTTATGAGAAGAGGGAAGACAATGGTGGCAAGCTCATCCGAAAGGACAAGGCCAAGTCTTTCCCCTACAAGTGCAACTTCACCAAGAAGACTCCTCCCAAGGTGTTGGTGGCACAAGAAGAGTACCATGAGGATGATGATGATGATGAAGACGGTGAGTCGGTTGCCATGGCCTTCGTTGCCATTGCGACAACTCCACGGGTGTCTCTCTTCGACTCACCCAATGAGAACATCACCACCAAGTGCCTCATGGCTAAAGCCACCAACAAGGTAACTCCCAACATCAAAACTACCATCATTTACAATCCTTCTTTGACGGATTGCATTGATGAACATGAGGGGTCCAATGTGGAGGAGAATGAATTTGAGTCTTTCATGAGTAAAGTCAAGGGTAAATCTAAGAAGCACTTTGTTGCTCTCTTGGAACAACTTGGTGAACCCAATGACATGATCGAGGCTCATGAAGATACTATCTCTAAGATGGAGGGGCATAGTCGTGACTATGCCGATGAGATTTTGGATCTTTCCAATGCTCTTGAGGAAGAGTGAGGTCTTCGTTTGGCTCCTGAGGAGTCATACAACGATGACCACGCTAAATTAAAGAAAGATCTTGATCATGCTCTTGTTGTATCTCGTGTGCTAAACTCCGAGAAGGCCAAGCTTGGGGTTGATCTTGATAGACTCAAAGAGGAGTTTGATCTACTTGACAAGGCTCACAAGGTCTTGAAGGGTTCTTGAGGGAGTCCTGGATTAGGGGTCTTCGGACAGCCGGACTATATCCTTTGGCCGGACTATTGGACTATGAAGATACAAGATTGAAGACTTCGTACCGTGTCCGGATGGGACTCTCCTTGGCGTGGAAGGCAAGCTTGGCAATACGGATATGTAGACCTCTTCCCTTGTAACCAACTTTGTGTAACCCTAGCCCCCTCCGGTGTCTATATAAACCGGAGGGTTTAGTCCGTAGGACAACATACAACCATACCATAGGCTAGCTTCTAGGGTTTAGCCTCTACGATCTCGTGGTAGATCAACTCTTGTAATACTCATATCATCAAGAACAATCAAGCAAGACGTAGGGTATTACCTCCATCAAGAGGGCCCGAACCTGGGTAAACATCGTGTCCCCTGCCTCCTGTTACCATCCTCCTTAGACGCACAGTTCAGGACCCCCCTACCCGAGATCCATCGGTTTTGACACCGACATTGGTGCTTTCATTGAGAGTTCCACTATGTCATCATCATAAGGAGGGATGACTCTTCTCGTTGTCAAGGACAACATCACCTCTGGGGGAGCCCTGGCTCTAGGCCAAACTCTCCGACTAGGCGGCTTCGTCATGACCGCCCGTTCGGCCGCTGCACCGACGATGGCTTCTCAGGTCATTGAAAACAGCCTCCACATCGGCTCGATATTCACCGAGCAGATGGATCCAATGGAGCTCTCCTCTTTGAACGCGCTCTTGGATCGCATTGCCCCTCTGGGAGTCGCTACAGACTATGATCAGATTGGGCTTAAACCCGACCAAAGGGAGATTAACTCTCCGCCGGTCACCCATCAGATTGTGGTGGTGGAGGAGCAATGCGGCGATTCTCCCTCTATCCCGAGGACGAATTATGTCCGGATTCCCGAGCTCTCCGAGCCGGATACCCGCCCACGGGAGGACATCGTCCTAACCCTGAACCTAGAAACACGCTACATGCCGAACCTGCGGGGCAACATCCTGGAGCCCGAACTTCCAAGATCGGAAACTCCCCCGCCCCGGGGTCTCAGATTGGGTCAAGGTCTGGACTTAAATCCACCCACCCACCCAGATACAAACGATCTTTCCCACATTAGGCAAGAGCCCCAAGAGACAGTACATAACTATTGGGCCAGATTCCTCCTTGTAATGAATAAGGTCAAGGACTGTCGCGAGGAAGACGCAATTTCGTTCTTTTGCAACAATTGCACGGACAAGGGAATCCTCAACGCCATAAGTCTCCGTGACATAGCACACTTCGCTGACTTGGCGGCCATAGTACGGAAGTACTGTGCGATGGAAAGCGCCTGGAAAACCCAAACAAAATTTTGGGATAATCCGGCTCTGACAAAACCCCCAGTCCGAACTAAAAGGGTGCACTCTCATAAGTCGCCCGACTCAATTACAAAGAAGAAAAAGCCCACTACAGGACGTGGAACCGTATTGGAGGGATGGCTTAACTGGCCCTGCAAAATTCATAGTATAGCGGATACCATACCAACACACAGCCTTAGAGCATGTTGGGTACTCCGGCAGGTGGCCAAGAGCGGTGAGGATCTCCTCATCCAAAACACCTCAGAGCACCATCCCATGGATAACAATACAGTATTGACAGTCTTCAAGACCTTCGCCTCAAATAATAGGCGTAAGCGAGAACTCCGCAGCCTTGCCGAAGTCTGCCATGTGGCAGCAATAAATCCATGGAGCGACACGGCTATCACCTTCAATGCCAGTGACGAACCTAAATTCCGAACAGCCCGAGCACCAGCCGCGTTGGTCCTCAGTCCAATTGTGGACGGCTTTCGGCTCACTAAAGTGCTCATGGACGGCGGCAGCGGATTAAACCTCATTTATGAGGAGACTCTTCAAAAAATGGAAATAGACAGAAACCGTATTGAGCAAAGCAGCACGACCTTCCGAGGAATCATCCCTAGTCGGGAGGCACGTTGCACTGGGAAAATCACACTAGATGTGGTATTCGGCACTCCAGAGAATTACAGGTCCGAAGAAATTACATTCCAAGTGGCCCCGTTCAGTAGTGGATACCACGCCCTTCTAGGGCGGGAGGCATTCATGATCTTCCAAGCCATACCCCATTATGGGTACATGCAGCTCAAAATGCCGGGCCCAATGGAATCATCACTCTAGCTAGTGATCTAGACATAGCACTCCGCGCCGAGAACAAAACAGCCGCACTAGCCCTTGAGGCATTATCCGAAGCCCTTGTGGCAGAGGAATTAACCGCGCCGCGCTCCACAGTGGACAGGGACGACGTGATACTAGACAAAAGATCCAAGTCCACCTCTTTTAAACCAACGGATGAAATAGTCAAATTCCAAGTCCATCCAATGGACCCCAGAAAAATAGCATCCATCGGGGCACAGTTAAACCCCGCTGTAGATGCCGCACTACGGGAGTTCCTGCGCGAGAATTGGGACATATTCGCCTGGCATCCTTCAGACATTGTAGGAATCCCACGCAGACTGGCCGAGCATAGCCTTAACATTTTAAAGGGATTCAAGTCGGCCAAGAAGACTCTTTGGCGTTTCTCCAAACCTAAGCGACAAGCCATGGGAGAGGAGCTAGCCAAGTTACCGGAGGCCAGATTCATTAGAGAAATAAAGCATCCAGACTGGCTAGCAAACCTGGTGATGGTAGCAAATAAGGAAAAATCATGGCGCCTATGTGTCGACTTCAAGGACCTCAATAAGGCTTGCCCAAAGGATCCATTCCCCCTCCCTCGCATTGATCAAATTATCGACGCTACCGCAGGACACGACTCATTGTGCTTCCTCGACGCATACTCCGGTTACCACCAAATTAATATGGCGGAGTCCGATCAAGCCGCAACGCCATTTATCACTCCATACAGCCCCTTCTGTTTTAACACAATGCCCTTCGGGCTCAAAAACACCGGCGCAACGTATCAGCGCATGATTCAGACATGTCTGGAAAAGCAGATCGGCAAAACAGTGGAGGCATACGTCGATGATGTGGTCGTTAAAACTAGACACGTCGAATCCTTAATAGATGACTTGAGGCTCACGTTCGACAATCTCCGAACATACGACATTAAGCTCAATTCAGAAAAATGCATTTTCGTCGTACCCGCCGGAAAGCTCCTGGGCTTTATCGTCTCTAGTAGAGGAATTGAAGCAAATCCGGCTAAGATCCGGGCTCTGTCACAATTGGCTATCCCAACTGACCTCAAGCAAATCCAGAAGTTAACTGGATGTGTGGCGGCCTTAAGCCGCTTTATCTCCCAATTAGGAGAAAAGGCACTCCCCCTTTATCGCCTTCTTCAGCGCACCGAACACTTCGAGTGGACGGATGCAGCCACGGCCGGATTGGAAGAAATAAAAGCCATCCTGGCCACCAACCCAATCTTGGCCGTGCCAAATGTCGGCGAACCAATGCTGTTATATATAGCGGCAACTCACCAAGTTGTAAGCGTAGTGCTCGTCGTCGAACGAGAGACGGACGGACATAAATTCCCACTTCAAAAGCCGGTATATTATGTATCCACCGTCCTCACTCCATGCAAATCACGGTACCCACATTATCAAAAGATAGCATACGCGATATTCATGGCATGCCGAAAATTACGACACTACTTTCAAGAGTGTTCAATTACGGTGGCCTCAGAAGTACCACTCAACGACATAATAAACAACCGAGATGCCACGGGCCGGATTGCCAAATGGGCTATCGAGCTCCTCCCGTTCGACATAACATATAAACCATGGTGAGCCATTAAGCCGCAAGTACTGGCCGATTTCGTCGCCGAATGGACAGAAGCCGAACTCCCTAAAGAGTACGACACGTACTCCAATTGGACCATGCACTTTGATGGCTCTAAAATGCTGGCTGGTCTGGGGGCTGGCGTCGTCCTGACGTCCCCCACCGGAGATACAGTCGAATACGTACTCCAAATACTATACACAGACTCGAACAACGCAACCGAATACAAGGCCCTATTACACGGTCTCCGGATGGCAGTTTCCATGGGCATTCAACGCCTGGAGGTGCGTGGGGACTTGAACCTTGCAATATGTCAAATAAATGGAGACTTCGATGCCAAGGACCCAAAAATGGCGGCATATCGCAACTCCGTCCTCAAAATGTCAGCTCGGTTCGAGGGGCTTGAATTCCACCATGTGGCTCGGGAAAACAATCAGGCGGCGGATATCCTCACCCATATCGGTGCTAAGGGCGACCCTGTCCCACCTAACATCTTCCTGGAAAAGCTGTTTAAGCCATCCATGGTATGGGAAGGGGACACCGGTAACAATAGTATGGACCCGGCCACAACACCAGATACCGAACACTCTGACACAATCGGAGGCTCTGCCATCGAAATAACACCTTCAACCCACGTGATAATGGCCGTCATCGCCCTGTGGACAGAACCATTCCTGGCCTACCTAACCAGGCAGGAACTACCCGAGGACTAAAATGAGGCATGCTGCATAGTGCGGCAATCTAAAGCCTACAACGTCCACGAGGGAGAGCTTTATAAGAAAAGCACTACCGGAGTCCTTCAAAGGTGCATCTCCAAAGAGGAAGGGCGGAAGCTTTTGGCAGAAATCCATGCTGGACTCGGCGGCCATCACGCCGCAGCACGGGCCCTTGTAAGCGAGGCCTTCCGTACAGGTTTCTATTGGCCGACGGCCCGAGCAGATGCACAACATCTGGTCCAACATTGCGTCGGTTGCCAGCTTTTTGCAAACCAAAGCCATATGCCGCCTACCGCTCTCCAAACAATCCCCATTACTTGGCCCTTTGCGGTCTGGGGGCTTGATATGGTTGTACCCCTTAAAGGGGGAACCCATAAGAAAAAAATACTTACTGGTCATGGTGGATAAATTCACCAAATGGATAGAAGCCAAACCTGTCAAAACGGCTGAATCCGGACCGGTGATAGACTTCATATCTGGGGTTGTACACCATTATGGCATCCCCCACAGCATCATCACTGACAACGGCACGAACTTTACAGCCAATGAGGTGAAACTTTGGTGCATCAACATGGGCATCAAGCTCGATTATGCTTCCGTCTATCACCCGGAAATTAACGGTCAAGTCGAGCGAGCAAATGGTCTTATCATGAGCGGCATCAAACCCAGATTAGTGCGGTCCTTAAAGGAATCAAACACGCACTGGGTAGAGGAGCTCGACTCCATACTATGTGGGCTACGGACCATGCCAAATCGCACTACCGGATACACACCATTTTTTATGGTGTACGACGCAGAGGCGGTTCTGCCTTGCGACATAATTCATGACTCACCTCGAGTGTGCATGTACGAAGAAAAAGAGGCCGAGCTCGATCGGCAGGACAGTTTGGACGCCCTGGAGGAGGAGTGCGATGTGGCAAAAGCCCATTCCGCATTCTATGAGCAACAGGCTCGAAGGTATCAAAGCAGAGAAGTACGGGCCACAACCTATAATGTTGGCAAACTAGTTCTACGCCTGCCGGAGAAGAAAAAGAACAAGCTCAAGCCCAAATGGGAAGGTCCCTTCATTATTGACCAGGTTCTGACCGGTGGAGCGTACCGTCTGCAGGATGCATCGGACAATCGACTCGAGCCAAACCCATGGAACGCAGCCAGACTCCGAAGATTCTACGCCTAGTGCCGGACTCTATGTTCGTCTCCTTACCTCCGTCATTTTTTTGCATATCAATTATCTGTCTTTTCTCTCGTTCTCTCTTTTTATTCTCCTCAAGGCCTTAAAAGGCTAAACTTGTGTCTTGGTCACACAATCTTGACGAGCTAACCGTGCTCATTATACCTGGGGGCTTCTTATAGAGAAGCTTAATATAACTATTTTTCTAGGCTTTATGCCCCGCACATGTGTTATTCTTCCGCATGTACCTTTTTCGCCATTATATGCATCGATATGACTTAAGTTTTGGCCAAGATGGGTTGCTTGGCTCTTGTATTTATGCCCTACGTTCCCGTTAATTCGGCTAGGGCATAAGGGGAGCACCTCTGCGATTGTTACTGTCGGGTCAGCCAGATGTGTACGTCAGACTGGGTGAAGCCGAAAGCTAGCGTTCTTAAGGGAATATTCGGTCGGTGAACAAAAGATGACTTTTATTTAATTTGACACATGCCCCCAGATGTTTATAGCCCATGTCTCTTTTCGTAGTTCGGACATGCACATTAGGGCATGCGTACCCAGGGAAAGGAACCCTTAACGGAACTATTCTCCCTGGAAGATGTTTCTTACTATCCATGTAATATAACATAGCTAGTTGGGTACTTGTCTGTTCAAGCACTTATGACCCCCACGCCTGGTTTCCATGCATGCCCCGGTTTTTACATAACCGAGCAGGTATTCGGATACACTCCGAACTATCGAGTCCAAAGGTCGAAGCGAAAAGGTCCGCCATGAAAAATGATTTACAATCCGGCTAGGGACATTATATATGTCACTTGAAGTACACAGTCACTAAGACTGATTAAATTCTTCTTCTATACCATCCAATAGGCTGTCTAGCCTACAATCCTGTTAGGAATACTTTGCAGCTAATTCTACCTGGTCATACACCAAACTGACGGGGATCTCTTTCCCATCAGGCCCCATAGGTCCGACCTCGGCCATGTGGTTTGGGTCAGCTTTGGTATATCGCGTCTTCACCATAGCCCAGGCTTCCCTTGCACCTTGTCGGCAGGCCGGTATCTTCCAAAATTGGAAGCGCCGCCGTGCTCCCTTGAGCTTCTCTATAAGCTCCCCCATGCCTCCTGGCGGGGACGCGGATAGCAACAAGGCTTGGGCAATACCCTGCATCACCTGCCGAACTTGTTCGTGCAGTTGTGAGAGCTATGGTAGAAGATCACCTGCAGACCCGAGCATTTCCTCCGTGGGACGACTCGTCAGCATACCTGCAGACATAACTCTGTTAGCCGGCTTCTTCAACGAACTCCTTCCAAAGTTCGTTCAAGCACTTACTGAAAATGCCGCGTCGAAGCCGCTTATTCTCCTTCACGGAGTCCGCAAGCTGGGCTCGAACATCTTTCAATTCCACGCCCAGCTGGATATTGGCGTCCTGGAGATTATTTTTCTCCCGCCTGACTCGCGTAAGCACGCGGTCGCCAGCATTTAGCTATCGATCAGCACATTCTGCATTTACCGGCACGGCCTCCGGATTCACTTCGGGGTCACCTGCAACATCTATTGTTAGATTTGCATGCATGCCGCATACTATCTGGTACCTGTATTTTTTGCAATGGAAACAAGTGTTACCAGAGGGGCCCTTCTCGGACTCCTTCAATGCGGCAACAACAGCCCCTAGCTGGGCCTTGCACTCTTCCATCTCTTGAGACAATTGGGAATTCTTCTCTGTAAGAACATGCACAAATAATGATCCTTAAATCAGTTGCGTCAAGTGTTTCAAGTCTCAGGGGCTACTGATATATATAATCGTCATATTTTCTTACCCGTATATCCCTTACATACTGGTTCGTGGCTCTGGCTAGACCATTTTGAGCAGCACAGATGTACGCGTCTCTTGAGTTGAAGGCATCGAACGCCTCTTGGGAGAAACAAGCGTCACGGAGTACGGCCCGGCGACGCCTGTGATTCATGGCGCTCTCCACTTTGGAATTTGTAGCGGATAGTCTGTCCGCATCCTCTGTAGGAGGAGCATCCGGCGTTCCCCCCGTGTTAGCTTCCACCTCTATGTATGGCCCTAGAGCCCAATTGGTGGAGGCATGATCGGCAACCTCTCCGGATATAGTCCGGCGAGCGTTTTTTCTACTAGGAAACATGGACATCATTATATTTTAAGAAAGACGACAACCACGGAGCAAGGTTTTGTATCATACCTCTGCGCCGGCATCTCAGTCCTGACCACCTTCCTTTTTGGCCTACCCGGCTTCGGCGCCCCTTGTTGGTGAGTCACTGCGGGTTCGGCATGGCGTCCCGAAGGCCTTCCCTGTAAAACACCATATGTGTACGGTAGGTGAAGTGCATAAAAGGGGATCCTTCTCGGAAGTTGGGACTCCGGTTTTTTCTTACATGCGATGCAGGGAGTAGCCCAGGATAGTCGGCCATGATGGCCACCATGGCGTCATCGCAACTCAATTGATAGAATGTCATGTCTATCAGCTCCAAAAATATGTCCGGATCCTCTTCGAGTCCAGGATCGAGGGCCCGGTCAGGGTCCTCCAGTTGTGGAGGTGGGCTATTGACCTCCCTTATAGCTTTTCACAGTTCTTGCCATGAAACGGCAAGGTTAGTATTTACGACGAAGAATGCGGGAAGGTTGGGAGTAAAAAGTGACAGCTCACCCAGCTTGGAGGGTTGTACATGGAGAATCCATCCCATGGCTTAATACAGATGAACTCCTCTTCCTCTCCCTTGAATAACTAGGACAAAATTTTTGCTAGAGCAGCAGCGGAGTCCGGCCCCTTACGCCCGCAGCGGGTGGCATCATCTTCCCCATTAAAGCACCACAGGGGGTGCCCTCTATATTGAAGTGGCTGCACCCCCCGCATTATGCATATTGACATAACCTCGATTATTTTCAATCCGCATTGAGCCAGCACTTTAATCCGATCCATCAGGTAAAGGCCTTCTCCGTTGTCTTCCTCCTGGTGGCTCCGTGGGCGCCAGCTTCGGCGTTTCTTCAGATGAGGATTGTTGAACTCGGGAAGACCCCTCCGAACAGGATCTGGAAGGGGGACGTCCTCCATGTAAAACCACTCCGAAGGCCAGTCTTCGGACGTCTTCTTTGGGGTACCTGACAGGTATCCGGTCCCGGCGATGCGCCATATTTCGGCTCCGCCCACTTGATAAAGTGACCTCTCCTTTGTACGGGGCATAAGGCAGAATAGCCTCTTCCACAGCTCGAAATGAGCCTCGCAGCCCAGAAACAGCTCACAAAGGGCGACATAACCAGCGATGTGTAATATGGGAGCAGGGGTGAAATTATGCAACTGGAGGCCGTAAAACTCCAGGAGCCCGCGGAGGAATGGATGGATTGGAAATCCAAGTCCCCTTAGTAAATAAGGGACAAGGCATACCCGCTCCCCTTGGAGGGATTGGGGAAGCTCTCCGCTTGCTCCCCGCCATTATAGGTGGAGAGCCCGGCTCGAATGGGGACCATATATGCTAGAGGGAGAAATCCCTGGGTCTGCAACTCTACTAATTGGCTGTGCGGGATGGAACACTTCTCCCAATCACCGGGCTTAGGGCTACGGGAGCAGGAGGAGGAGCTGCGATGGCCGGCCATGTTGGAATAGATTTTTCCGAGCACGCTCCGATGGATACTCGCCGTGTGAGGATGGTGTGGTTTGGATCTAAGAATCCCCGTTCTTTTAATAGACAATTTATTTACATGGCTAGGGTGGCGAATGTAAAAATGCCCTGGCTCCTCGCATTCGCTCGACATGTCTAAGATAGCCCTTATTGGGCGCAGAAGCCAAGAAGTACAACATTTATGGGGAGTCGGACACTAATCAGCAGATATTCAGAATTTGGAGAAGAACCCGCCCTGCAATGCCGAAGACAATCTGCACGCCGGACTCATCGTCATTGAAGCCTGGTTCGGGGGCTACTAAGGGAGTCCTGGATTAGGGGGTCTCCGGATAGCCGGACTATATCCTTTGGCCGGACTATTGGACTATGAAGATACAAGATTGAAGACTTCATCCTGTGTCTTCATGGGACTCTCCTTGGCGTGGAAGGCAAGCTTGGAAATACGGATATGTAGATCTCTTCCCTTGTAACCAACTTTGTGTAACCCTAGCCGCCTCCGGTGTCTATATAAACCAGAGGGTTTAGTCCGTAGGACAACATACAATCATACCATAGGCTAGCTTCTAGGGTTTAGCCTCTACGATCTCATGGTAGATCAACTCTTGTAATACTCATATCATCAAGAACAATCAAGCGGGACGTAGGGTATTACCTCCATCAAGAGGGCCCGAACCTGGGTAAACATCGTGTCCCCTGCCTCCTGTTACCATCCTCCTTAGACGCACAGTTCGGGACCCCCTACCCGAGATCCACCGGTTTTGACACCGACAGTGCTCATGCTAGCCTCAAAGAGTCTCATGATCAACTCCAAGTAAAGCTAACCAAGGAGAAAGCCACCTTTCCTCATATGGTCTTAATTGATAATGCAAATGCTACTAACGCATGTTGTGAGCATGTGCATCTTGTTGAGGAGAATGCAAAGTTGAAGAAGCAACTTGAGAAAGGCCTTGTGTCATGCATACAAGGTGAGAAGAACCTCAATGACCTTTTGAGCAATCAAAAGGAAGTTGTGGCCAAGGAAAGGATTGGGTTCACACCCAAGTCCAAGAACAAGAAGAAGGATGACAAGGCCAAATGACCTCCCCCTCTCAAGCAAACTTTTGTGAAGGAGGGAGAGGGTGCTCCTAAGGAGAAGAAGAAGAACAAAGTGAAGGGTAGTGATGGCAAGAAGGGCAATGCTACCCCTCCCAACAAAGACGGCGACTTTAACCCTTCTTATGTGTTATCCCGTGCTAGTGATTAACATGTTTACGCCAAATTTGTTGGTTCTTCTTATGAGCACATTGAATGGTCTATTTGGGTTCCTAACATCAAAGGACCCATTACAAAATGGGTACCTAAAACCAAGCATTGATCTCTTGTAAGTGTTTGCTTCCGGTGGGGGATCATGGTTGCTCGATAGTGGAGCCACTAATCATATGACCAGAAGCAAGGACTTGGTGGTGGACGTTCACAAGATTCCACCTATGCCCACCAATGTCGAGTGGGGTGATGCCTCGTCCTCTAAGGTATTGAGACTTGGCAAGGTTGTCATTTCTCATGATTTCACGATCAAGAAGGTCATGCTTGTTGAGTCCCTTGCATACAATTTACTTTCTATTCGTCAACTTGCACTCATGGGCTTTGCCACCTTCTTTGATGTTGATACCGTGGCCCTCTTGCGGAGCAAGACTCTTAAAGTGTCCTTTGTTGGGCATCTCGAGAACGGTCTCTATGTGATTAACTTTTCGGAGCGACCCACTAAGACCGCGACATGCCTAATGGCTAAAGTTGACGTGGGATGGCTTTGGCATCGCCGTTTAGCCCATGTCAATATGAGATCTTTGCAAAGTCTTCTCAAGTGGGACCATGTCCATGGACTAACAAATGTTAGTTTTGCTAAAGATCGTGCTTGCAGTGCTTGTATCAAAGGAAAGCTACATGAAACGGCTCACCCTCCCACAACTATCATTTACTCGAAGAGGACTTTGGAGCTCCTTCACTTGGATCTCTTTGGGCCTCCATCCTTTGATAGCCTTGGGGGTAGAAAGTACTGCTTGGTGATTGTGGATGATTATTCAAGATACACTTGGGTATATTTCTTCAAGAGGAAGAACGAGACCCAACAAACCGTCATTGACTTTGCAAATGAAGCCCAACGTCAACACAATGCAAAGATCTTGACAATAAGGAGTGACAACGGCACCGAGTTCAAGAACTACACCTTGGATGAGTTTCTTAGTGATGAGGGGATCAAGCATCAATATTCCGCACCATACACCCCTCAACAAAATGGTGTAGCGGAGAGGAAGAACCGAACGTTGATGGATGCGGCAAGGACCATGATGGCGGAGTTCGAGTCTCCTTACAACTTTTGGGCTGAAGCCATCAACACCGCTTGTCATGCATCCAATCGGCTCTATCTCCGCAAGGGTTTGAACAAGACTGCATATGAGATACTCACCGGTAACAAGCCCAATCTCAAGTACTTCCGGGTGTTCGGATGCAAGTGTTTCATTCTCAAGAAAGGTGTTCGTTTGTCTAAATTTGAGGCTAGAGCTCAAGAGGGCATATTTGTTGGTTATGCTACAAACTCCCATGCTTACCGTGTCCTCAATAAGTCCACAGGACTTATTAAGGAGACGTGTAACATGGAGTTTGATGAGAATAAGGGCTCCCAAGTGGAGCAAAGTGGCACTTGTGATGTAGGTGATGAAATTCCTCCCCAAGCCATAAGAAGAATGGGAGTTGGTTTTATCCTACCCATTGAGGAACCCCTTGTGGCCGAAGGAGAAGGACAATGCTCCACTCAAGTGGAGCCATCACCAACCCAAGGCCCACACGCTTCCGAAGAACAAAGTGAAGGCCCTCAACCTCATGAACAAGACCAAGGGGAAGGTCAATCTCAAGACGGTGTTGAATCACCAAGTGATGCCCAAGGTCAAGTTCTCTCCTCCGAGCAAGTTCAAGATCAAGAGCAACCTCAAGATCAAGAACAAGCTCAAGACAACGCTCAAGATGATCAAGTGACCGCTCCTCAACTCACCCCGAGGAGGAATTAGAGCGTCGTGCCGCCAAGATTGCATCCAAGCTCTCTACCAAGGGTCATCTCATGAAGAATGTGCTTGGAAGCATTAAAAAGGGGGTAAGCACTCGTAGACAATTGGCAAACTATTGTGAACATCACGCGTTTGTCTCTTGTGTTGAACCCCAAAAGGTCTATGAGGCGCTCGAAGATCCGGATTGGCTCAATGCAATGCATGAAGAACTCAACTACTTCGAGTACAACAAGGTGTGGAGATTGGTGCCAAGGCCAACGGGGAACCACAATGTCATTGGAACCAAGTGGATATTCAAGAACAAGCAAGATGCTCATGGAATTATCATTCGTAAGAAGGCTCGTTTGGTAACACAAGGATACTCCCAAGTCGAGGGTATCGACTACAGTGAAACCTTTGCTCCCGTTGCTCGCCTTGAATCCATTTTTTGTTGATTGCTTATGCTTCTCATCATAACTTTAAGTTGCAACAAATGGATGTGAAGAGTGCTTTTCTTAATGGTCCTATTAATGAGTTGGTGTATGTCAAACAACCCCCTGGGTTCGAGGATCCCTACTGTCGGTGTCAAAACCGGCGGATGTCGGGTAGGGGGTCCCGAACTGTGCGTCTAGGATCAATGGTAACAGGAGACGGGGGACACGATGTTTACCCAGGTTCGGGCCCTCTCTATGGAGGTAATACCCTACTTCCTGCTTGATTGATCTTGATGAATATGAGTATTACAAGAGTTGATCTACCACGAGATCGTAATGGCTAACCCATAGAAGTATAGCCTGTATGAATATGGTAATGTGTCCTTTCCGGACTAACCCCGCCGGTTTATATAGACACCGGGGGGATCTAGGGTTTACATGGAGTCGGTTACATAAGAAGGAATCTTCGGTCACCAAGCTTGCCTTCCACGCCAAGTAGAGTCCAATCCGGAGCCCATCAGCCCACGGGTACAATCTTCGGCCTTCATGTCTTCGAAGCCCATCAGTCCGTCCCATCGATAATAGGTGGGACGCCCGAGGACCCCTTAGTCCAGGACTCCCTCAGTAGCCCCTGAACCTGCCTTCAATGACGAGGAGTCCGGCGCGCAGATTGTCTTCGGCATTGCACGGCGGGTTCCCCTTTCCGAACTCCAAGAAAGTCTTCGGATGCAATGATAGTATCCGGACCTGTCACATACATACCGTACATAACCACGGAGAGAATGTATATATTTTTACACGTGTTTTATCCGCTGACAGCTTTTTACAACACGATATCACGTCTGTCCGGTCATAATTTCGAACCACTTTTCGTCTGCCGCTCCACGTTTTGAGACGCGGTTGCCATTGGCACGTCTTGTCAAAGCAGAGATCGTGTCCCCTTATCGCGGGATTCTCATCAATGCGGGCATGGGGTAACCCAATTGTGCCATTTATACGACCCTTGGGAATAGGTGAGTTTTTAGGGCGAGTGAGGAGGTGTTTAATATTCTGCCTTTATAAGGGGATAAGGATTCCCTCTTCCTCTCTCACGCCCTCTTTCTACATCCGTCTTTCCAATCTCAAGCTCCAGCGCCCAAGTACTCATCTCCCTTCCACTGAAGCAACCATGTATGGATCCGGAGGTCAGGGTAAGTGGATGGTCTCCTCCGTTAAGGAGGAGGACATTACTGAGCTTCGGGTGGCCGGATATTTGGCGAAGGAGATCGCCCACCGCCTGCCGGCCGAGGGACAAGTCGTCCCCACGCCGAAGCCCACTGAGAGGGTAGTATTCATCCCCCATTTCTTCCGTGGGCTAGGGTTTCCACTCCACCCTTTCGCCCGTGGGCTGATGTATTATTACGGGATGGATTTCCATGATCTGTCCCCGAATTCCTTCCTCAACATCTTGGTGTTTATCATCGTGTGTGAGGCCTTCCTCCGCATCCAACCCCACTTCGGGCTATGGCTCAAAGTCTTCAACGTGAAGTCGAAGGTGGTGGATGGCCAGCACGCGGAGTGCGGAGGAGCCATGGTGAGCAAGCTATCCAACGTCTCCTGGACCAAAGGCACTTTTGTGGAGACAGTAAAGGAGTGGCAGAAGCAGTGGTTCTACATCACAGAACCTCGCGGCACCACCTGGGCCGCAGCTGCCGAATTCCGCTCCGGTGCTCCCATGCGACTCACCTCCTAGGGCGAGAAGAGTCCGGACTAGTGTTCACCTGACGAGCTGATAGCGCTGCAGACGCGCATTCAAAGCATGGTGACCAAGAACGTCAAGCTTGTTGGCGTCATCCAGGTGATGCTAGTCCGCCAGATTCTTCCGTGCCAGCGCCGAAGCCGCCCTTTGTGGGAGTTCAATTCGAAGAAGCACCAGACCTTGAAAAGGCTCTTCAAGACTACTCACGAAGGTGCCTGGAAGTTGCTCTTTAAGGGCAACGAGAAGCCACCAGCCACGGACTCAGACCGTGGTCATGATTGTAAACATCCCACCAGCGAGGTATGTTTTTTATGATGTATCCCTAGATTAAATGTTCCGAGGATGATGTCTAAGCTTTTATTATTGCTCTTTCAGGACTGGATGGAGAGGGCGAGGCGGATCCAGTGTCTGGCTCTGCTGCCCGAAGAACCAGTCATCCCGCGCCTGGCGAAGATGCTGGTGTCGGCGCCATATAAGGCGCCGGAGAAGAAGGACAAGAAGATGGCCAAGGGGGCCAAGAGTGGCCCCCGTCGCAAGGGCACTCCGGACGTGACGTCCGAGGACGACGAAGCTCATTCCTCTGTCCCTGAGGACAATGACGAGGAAGTGGAGGATTGATACATCTCCGTCGTATCTACTTTTCCAAACACTTTTGCCCTTGTTTTGGATTCTAACTTGTATGATTTGAATAGAACTAACCCGGACTGACACTGTTTTCAGCAGAATTGCCATGGTGTTGTTTTATGTGCAGAAAACAAATATTCTCGGAATGACCTGAAACTCCATGGTACATCTTAGAAAAAACAATAAAAAATCCTCTCCAAAGATGAAGACCAGGGGCCCACACCCTTCTCACGAGGGTGGGGGGCGCGCCTCCCCTAGGGCGCGCCCCCTACCTCATGGGCCCCTTGGAAACCCTCCGATGCCAACTCCAACTCTATATATTTGCTTTCAGAGAGAAAAAAATCAGAGAGAAGAAATCATCGCGTTTTACGATACGGAGCCGCCGCCAAGCCCTAAAACCTCTCGGGAGGGCTGATCTGGAGTCCGTTCGGGGCTCCAGAGAGGGGGATTCATCGCCGTCGTCATCATCAACCATCCTCCATCACCAATTTCATGATGCTCACCGCCGTGCGTGAGTAATTGCATCGTAGGCTTGCTGGACGGTGATGGGTTGGATGAGATTTATCATGTAATCGAGTTAGTTTTGTTAGGGTTTGATCCCTAGTATCCATTATGTTCTGAGATTGATGTTGCTATAACTTTGCTATGCTTAATGCTTGTCACTAGGGCCCGAGTGCCATGATTTCAGATCTGAACCTATTATGTTTTCATGAATATATGTGAGTTCTTGATCCTATCTTGCAAGTCTATAGTCACCTACTATGTGTTATGATCCGGCAACCCCGAAGTGACAATAATCGGGACCACTCCCAGTGATGACCATAGTTTGAGGAGTTCATGTATTCACTATGTGCTAATGCTTTGTTCCGGTTCTCTATTAAAGGGAGGCCTTAATATCTCTTAGTTTCCAATAGGACCCCGCTGCCACGGGAGGGTAGGACAAAAGATGTCATGCAAGTTCTTTTCCATAAGCACGTATGACTATATACGAAATACATGCCTACATTACATTGATGAATTGGAGCTAGTTCTGTGTCACCCTATGTTATGACTGTTACATGATGAACCGCATCCGACATAATTATCCATCACTGATCGGGTGCCTACGAGTTTTCCATATACTGGTTTACGCTTATTTACTTTCCCGCTACAACTGTTACAATCACTACAAAATACCAAAAACATTACATTTGCTGTCTTTACTTTTGTTGCCGCTACCACCACTATCATATTACTTTGCTACTAAACACTGTGCTGCAGATACTAAGTTATCAGGTGTGGTTGAATTGACAACTCAGCTGCTAATACTTGAGAATATTCTTTGGCTCCCCTTGTGTCAAATCAATAAATTTGGGTTGAATACTCTACCCTCGAAAGCTGTTGCGATCCCCTATACTTGTGGGTTATCAAGGATGAGGAGGAAAACAACCCTCCCCCTGAGGAGAAGAAGAAAAAGAGGGTGGCTTTGGCACATCTGGAGGCGGAGACGCCCAAGAAGGGGAAGGGCGTCCCAGCGGTCAACAACGCGTGGGACGTTGACAGCTGTCCGGAACGACGCCCCCGCACTAAGCCCCAGGCTGCCTCATAAGTGACATGGCTCGCTCATGCACGTATCCGGCCCTTTCTCTTTATTATCTTGACATGGTTAAACGCACTATCGCAGTCCAACCCGTGACCTTATCTAGCGATCCTCATTTGGAGGTTCGTTGGCTCCGTCGGAGATGGCAAGCATGTCGCCACCACCTGCTTACTCCCCTGGGGCCAGGGACGAGGCCGAAGTGCTATCCCGGAGGACCGCTACGAACTGGGGAGGAGCCCAGGACACTGTCCGGGGGAAGCCACAAGGCAAGGCCTCCACTGCCGAACACATGGGGGAACCGAGCCCCATGGAGACTGGCGAAGAGGGCCGCATCCAGTTCGGCCCTTAGCCGAATATGATTCCGGAGGCTCATATAGCTCCGGAGTCAGGCGAGCAGCCCCCTTCAAAGGAGGGGGGTGCACCGCTTCCACCGGTGGCCCCCGTCTATCCAGGGGCGCCGGATAACCTGATGGAGGCGCTACGAGGCGCCTCCTTTATGGACAAGAACTGTGTCCCTATGGGTGCGGTGATCGGGAAGGTTCAGTCCACCAAGAGTGGACCGAACGAAGCCTGTAGTGTTGACAGGTTTCGAGGTAAGTGACATAGGAAGAGAAAAAACCCCATGTAGTCAATAGCCCCGGACAGAAGATCAATCTTTTAATGCAGGAGACTAACGTGATATTTATTCATAAGCAGGCGTCATTGTTGGCCGACCTCGCATGCTGCCGAAGTCTCTGAACTGAGGTAGAGGCTGGAGCAGACCGAGAGCGAGCTTGGAGAGGTTAAGGTTCGGCTCCAGGGGCAGCAAGGTGAGTAATGACTTGCTGTGTGTTCGGGAAGCATATGTGTTGTGTATTGAATGTAGTGTCGTAATATGTGCAGGAGCCGCGATCGAGGTCGAGGCCCTGAGGAAGGCCTTGGGCTAGGCCGAGGAGAAGGTTGTCCAGCAGCAAGCCGCTCGGAAGAAGCTCGAGGCCCGGGTCAAAGAAATCCAGCAGGAGCTCCAGGATGCGGTGAAAAAATTTGAGACCTTGGAGCATGATGCGTCGGCTCAAGGGGCCGAACTCACCAAAGCTCATTAGAGCATGGAGACCGCACGGAATGAGGCCTAGGCCGCTCTCCAGGAGATCTAGGAGGCCAAGAAGATTACGGCGGGTAAGGCTTTTAAGATGAAAAGCAAGTATGCGGAGAAGCAGTACCTTTTACTAACTCAGATTCGGAGCCAATGCATATAATGCTAAATTCGGGGTGCCGAACTTATATATAAAAGGTGTTCGGACTTTGCTGCCGTATTGTGGGGCGATAAGTAGCCCCTGGCGAATATGAAACGTACAAAAGAGTACCGATCCAACTGATAAGCAGATCGAAATAAAATGAAGTAAGAAGCGAAAACCACAGAAACTGGGCCGCAAACCATGTTCATTATAGCTGGATGGATACGTCAAGGCGTGTCTTGTACAAAATAGGGTGATAAGCATCCGGGCTATTTAACATGTTGGGATCAAGGGGGCGCAGCGTGCGGGTCCTGAGGAATAAGTGGAGATACCGTCAAGAAGAACGTATGGAGGTTACCCTACACACCTATGTTGCTTGCCTCCTTTGTACGATGATCCTTCGAAGGGACTGGTGATCAGGCCCGTGAGAAAAGGAACCTGAAACAAAAAGGAAAAGGTGAAAGTATGTGTGTCCGGGATTGGTCTGGTCAGACTGTAGATCCCAGATTAGCTTGTGCCTCCATCGATGTCCATGGGATTTTTAGTGCGTAATTATGTACGCGTGGTGCGAATGCCACTACTTCATCGGGACTGGGACGGAGGCCGAATTGCTAATCGAGCTCTTGACGAGCCGCATTGTCCTGCTACAGTGTAGTCCGGAACCTCTTGATGATGTCCAGGGGCTCGACAACCGTACCATGGTGCTGCTTGAGAAGGCCGCTCTGTACCTCTGCTGCTAGGGCGGCGGTGTGCTCCTCTGTTCGGAGGGAGCATTCCGTATTGCCATTGACTATTATGACGCCGCGTGGACCGGGCATCTTGAGCTTGAGATAAGCATAGTGTGGCACTGCGTTGAATCTAGCAAACGCGGTTCATCCCAGCAGTGTGTGGTAGCCGCTACGGAAGGGGACGATATCGAAGATTAACTCTTCGCTTCGGAAGTTGTCCGGAGAACCAAAGACCACCTCCAGCGTGATTGAGCCCGTACAGCGGGCCTCTACGCCTGGTATGACTCCTTTAAAGGTAGTCTTTGTTGGTTTGATTCGTGAGGGGTTAATGCCCATCTTCCACACTGTGTCCTGATAAAGCAGGTTGAGGCTGCTACCACCGTCCATCATGACTCGTGTTAGGTGAAACCCGTCAATAATTGGGTCGAGGACTAGTGCAGCTAAACCGCCATAGCGGATACTAGGTGGGTGATCTCGACGATCGAAAGTGATCGGGTATGATGACCATGAATTGAATTTGGGGGCAACTGGTTCTACCGCGTAGACGTCCCTAAGTGCTCGCTTGCGCTCCTTTTTGGGGATGTGTGTAGCGTATATCATGTTCACCATTTTAACTTGAGGGGGAAATTTCTTATGTCCCCCAGTGTTCGGCTGCCGAGGCTCTTCATCCTCGTGCTTACTTTGTGATCCCTTTTCTTTGTTTTTAGTGTTTAACTTGCCAGCCTGTTTGAAAACCCAACAGTCTCTGATGGTGTGATTTGCTTGTTTGTTTGGGGTGCTGATAACCCACAAGTATAGGGGATCGCAACAGTTTTCGAGGGTAAAGTATTCAACCCAAATTTATTGATTCGACACAAGGGGAGCCAAAGAATACTCTCAAGTATTAGCAGCTGAGTTGTCAATTCAACCACACCTGGAAACTTAATATCTGCAGCAAAGTATTTAGTAGCAAAGTAATATGATAGTAGTGGTAACGGTAACAAAAGGTAACAGTAGTAAAAGTAATGTTTTTGGTATTTTGTAGTGATGATAGCAATAGCAACATGAAAGTAAATAAGTGAAGAACAATATATGGAAAGCTCACAGGCAATGGATCGGTGATAGAGAATTATGCCGGATGTGGTTCATCATGTAACAGTCATAACCTAGGGTGACACAGAATTAGCTCCAGTTCGTTGATATAATGTAGGCATGTATTCCGAATATAGTCATACGTGCTTATGGAAAAGAACTTACATGACATCTTTTGTCCTACCCTCCCGTGGCAGCGGGGTCCTTATGGAAACTAAGGGATATTAAGGCCTCCTTTTAATAGAGTACCAGAACAAAGCATTAACACATAGTGAATACATGAACTCCTCAAACTACGGTCATCACCGGTAAGTATCCCGATTATTGTCACTTCAGGGTTAACGGATCATAACACATAATAGGTGACTATAGACTTGCAAGATAGGATCAAGAACACTCATATATTGATGAAAACATAATAGGTTCAGATCTGAAATCATGGCACTCGGGCCCTAGTGACAAGCATTAAGCATAGCAAAGTCATAGCAACATCAATATCAGAACATAGTGGACACTAGGGATCAAACCCTAACAAAACTAACTCGATTACATGATAGATCCCATCCAACCCATCACCGTCCAGCAAGCCTATGATGAAATTACTCACGCACGGCGGTGAGCATCATGAAATTGGTGATGGAGGATGGTTGATGATGACAATGGCGACGGATTCCCCTCTCTGGTGCCTCAAACGAACTCCAGATCAGCCCTCCCGAGAGGTTTTAGGGCTTGGCGGCGGCTCCGTATCGTAAAATGCGATGATTTCTCCTCTCTGATTTTTCCTCCCCGAAACTCAATATATGGAGGTGGAGTTGTAGTCGGAGAGGCAATAGGGGGCCCACGAGGTAGGGGGGCGCGCCCCCCACCCTCGTGGCAAGGTGGTGGGCCCCCTGGCCTTCATCTTTGGCAGGTATTTTTCTTATTTTCCGAAAAGTGTCTCCGTGAAGTTTCAGGTCATTCCGAGAACGTTTGCTCCTGCACATAAATAACACCATGGTAATTCTGCTGAAAACAGCGTGAGTCCGGGTTTGTTCCATTCAAATCATGCAAGTTAGAGTCCAAAACAAGGGCAAAAGTGTTTGGAAAAGTAGATACGTTGGAGACGTATCATCTATTTACAGGAGCAAGATTGGATGATGTAGCTTGTAAATGTAAAAAGTTGGAAAATCAGGATTACCCACGTGCACATATATTCTGTGTTCTGGATCATCTTGGTGTACGCACATTTCCAAAAAAATTGTCAAGAAAAGATGGACAATGCATGCCAAGCCAGCGTTCCCTTCTTCGAGGACTGCGAATACTCATGTATGGTCTGATCACATGAATAAGTATCATCAAATACGCAACATGGCTAGTGACGCTTTATTCACAGCCGCATCTAGCGATTCACTGTCAGAACAGGTGATGGATCTCCTCCGAAGTATATTGGTTGATGGAGAAAAAACTGATTTGGATGAAAGCCATAAATCATTTGTTCCTTTGCCGGCATACTTCTCTGCCGCTCGCGAATGTTGCACTGATGACGTGGAAACTCCAATCAAAATAGTTCCAAAAGGGAGACCAACTACCGAAGAATCGAACTAAGAGGATTAAATCCAGGCGCGAGCGGATGAGAGGAAAAAAAGCCACGTAGTTAGTGCACATGTTTATCTCATTGTTCATTTCCATACATGCTTACAATGTTAATATGTTCTCTCTTTTTCTTTACTCATGAACAAATCAGGAAAATCAAAGGTCACAAGGAGGAAGAAGCGAAAAGAGAAAGACTCAGAGACAGAAGAAGACACAGATTCAGATACAGAAGAAGAGGAAGATTCAAAAAAAGCAACGAAGTTAGTGCACATGTTAATCTCATTGTTCATTTTCATGCATGCTTACAGTGTTAATATGTTCTCACGGAGAGTGTTCACATGTTTTTCTTCAATTTATGCAGGAAAAAATCAGGGAAATCAAATAGCACAAGGAGGAAGAAGCAAAAAGAAGAGACAGAGTCAGATACAGAAGAAGAGACAGAGGCAGATACAGAAGAAGAGACAGAGGCAGATACATAAAGAAGAGGAAGATTTAGGTACAGAAGAAGAGGAAGATTCAGATGCAGAAGAAGAGGGAGATTCAGATGCGGAAGAAGAGGAAGATTCAGATGCAGAAGATGGTGGGCTGAGAAGGGCTAGGAAGAGACCATTGGAGGTTGCAGAAGAGGATTACGCAAAACCAGGGAAATTTGCTACTGTCCTACAAACCTCTGCACTTGGAGGCCCAACAACGTCTACAAGAAGAAGGTTGTGCAGTAGACATCAGGGTTAACGGATCATAACACATAATAGGTGACTATAGACTTGCAAGATAGGATCAAGAACACTCATATATTGATGAAAACATAATAGGTTCAGATCTGAAATCATGGCACTCGGGCCCTAGTGACAAGCATTAAGCATAGCAAAGTCATAGCAACATCAATCTCAGAGCATAGTGGACACTAGGGATCAAACCCTAACAAAACTAACTCGATTACATGATAGATCCCATCCAACCCATCACCATCCAGCAAGCCTACGATGGAATTACTCACGCACGGCGGTGAGCATCATGAAATTGGTGATGGAGGATGGTTGATGATGACGATGGCGACGAACTCCCCTCTCCGGAGCCCCGAACGGACTCTAGATCAGCCCTCCCGAGAGGTTTTAGGGCTTTGCGGCGGCTCCGTATCGTAAAATGCGATGAATTATTCTCTTTGATTTTTTTCTCCCCGAAACACAATATATAGAGTTGGAGTTGGAGTCGGAGAGGCATCAGGGGGCCCACGAGGTATGGGGCGCGCCCCCCACCCTCGTGGAGAGGTGGTGGGCCCCCTGGCCTTCATCTTTTGCAGGTATTTTTTATATTTTCCAAGAAGTTGCTCCCTGAAGTTTCAGGTCATTCCGAGAACATTTGTTTCTACACATAAATAACACCATGGTAATTCTGCTGAAAAGAGCGTCAGTCCGGGTTAGTTCCATTCAAATCATGCAAGTTAGAGTCCAAAACAAGGGCAAAAGTGTTTGGAAAAGTAGATACATTGGATACGTACCAACTCCCCCAAGCTTAAACCTTTGCTTGTCCTCAAGCAATTCAGTTGACAAACTGAAAGTGATAAAGAAAAACTTTTACAAACTCTGTTTGCTCTTGTTGTTGTAAATATGTAAAGCCAGCATTCAAGTTTTCAGCAAAGATTATAACTACCCACATTCGCAATAACGCTCAGGTCTCAAGTTTACTCATATCAATAGCATAATCAACTAGCGAGCAATAATAATAAATCTCGGATGACAACACTTTCTCAGAACAATTATAATATGATATAACAAGATGGTATCTCGCTAGCCCTTTCTGAGACTGCAAAACATAAATGCAGAGCACCCTTAAAGACCAAGGACTGACTAGACATTGTAATTCATGGTAAAAGAGATCCAGTCAAGTCATACTCAATGTAAACTAACAGTAATGAATGCAAATGACAGTGGTGCTCTCCAACTGGTCCCTTTTTATAAGAGGATGATGACTCAGCATAAAAGTAAATAGATAGGCCCTTCGCAGAGGGAAGTAGGGATTTGTAGAGGTGCCAGATCTCGGTTTTGAAACAAAGGTGAATAATATTTTGAGCAATGTACTTTCATTGTCAACATAACAACCAAGTATGGCGATATCTTCCATGCTAGACACATTATAGGCGTTTCCCAAGAAGAATGGTAAAGTTTATACTCCCCCTTCCACCAACAAGCATCAATCCATGGCTTGCTCGAAACAACGAGTGCCTCCAACTAACAAGAGTCCTAGGGGGAGTTTTGTTTGCAATTATTTTGATTTAGTTTGCATAAAGCATGGGACTGGGCATCCTGGTGACCAGCCATTTATCTCGTGAGTGAGGAGCGGAGTCCACTCCTCTTGAGAATAACCCGCCTAACATGGAAGATACAAACAGCCCTAGTTGATACATGAGCTATTCGAGCATACAAAACAGGATAATTATTTGAAGGTTTAGAGTTTGGCACATACAAATTTACTTGGAACGGCAGGTAGATACCGTATATAGGTAGGTATAGTGGACTCATGTGGAATAACTTTGGGGTTTAAGGGATTGGATGCACAAGCAGTATTCCCGCTTAGTACAGGTGAAGGGTAGCAAAAGACTGGGAAGCGACCAGCTAGAGAGCGACAACAGTCATGAACATGCATTAAAATTAATCAACACCGAATGCAAGCATGAGTAGGATATAATCCACCATGAACATAAATATCGTGAAGGCTATGTTAATTTTGTTTCAACTACATGCGTGAACATGTGCAAAGTCAAGTCACTTAAATCATTCAGAGGATTATACCACCCTATCATACCACATCATAACCATTTCAATAGCATGTTGGCACGCAAGGTAAACCATTATAACTCATAGCTAATCAAGCATGGCACAAGAAACTATGATCTCTAGTTGTCATTGCAAACATGTTTATTCATAATAGGATGAATCAGGAACGATGAACTAATCATATTTACAAAAACAAAAGAGGTCGAGTTCATACCAGCTTTTCTCATCTCAGTCAGTCCATCATATATCGTCATAATTGCCTTTCACTTGCACGACTGAATAGTGTGAATAATAATAATAGTGCATGTGCATTGGACTAAGCTGGAATCTGCAAGCATTCAATAAACAGGAGAAGACATGGCAATATGGGCTCTTTTGTCAGATCAACAAGTATGCATATAAGAGCCACTTCAACAATTTAATCATGGTCTTCTCCTATCGACCCCCAAAGAAAAGAAAAGAAATAAAACTATTTACACGGGAAAGCTCCCAACAAGCAAAAGAAGAACATGAAATATTTTTGGGTTTTCTTTTTAATTACTACTACAAGTATGGAAATTAAACTAACTAAAAGCTACAACTAATTTTTTTTGTTTTTCTTAAGGTTTATTAAACACACAAGAAGAAAGCATAAAAAGGAAATTAAACTAGCATGGATGATACAATGAAAAAGTATGAGCACCGACATCTAGCAATAAGTGTGTGAACATAAATGTAATGTCGGTGGGAAATACGTACCCCCCCAAGCTTAGGCTTTTGGCCTAAGTTGGTCTATGGCCACAGCTGGCCTGGCGGATATCCATAATAGTAGTCGGGGTCGGACTGAGATGAAGAAGAGGAAGACTCCGATTGCCACTGGCTGACAATCATCTCCGGATCCCACTGATAGTTAGACTGTCGTGGAGGATCAACTTGTGGTTCCGGCTCTGGCTCCATGGCTGCTGCAGCGTTCTGATAGGCGTGAATAGCCTTTAACGGAACAAGGTACTGGCCTACAGATAAATCAAACAAAGAAGGAGCAGGCAGGGTAATAGTCTCAGGATGTTGTTTATTAAAGAACAATTGGTATTTAAGCTCTCCTTCCCTATTCTTAACAATAAAATCATGTGCCACCATACTTTTATAATCTAGATAAACATGAGGCAGCAGCATTTCTTCCTTCTCATAATGCCTAATAGGTATGTTAAAATGTGCAACTAGGCGTGAAGCATAGATGCCTCCAAAGATGGGGCCCTTGGTACGGTTCAGACTTAACCGTTTGGCAATAATACCGCCCATACTAACAGAGTTATCACCGTATAAACCGTGGAGCAAAATAATAATATCAGGGATACTGAGGTTTCCACAGTTTCTGCGACCAATTAAACAACGACTAGCAAATAATGCAAAATAATGTAAAACGGGAAAATGTATGCTAGTGATTCGTGCATCGGGAACCTTCCTTGTTTCCCCTATAGTGATAGTAAGAATAAACCCCTCCACATCATCGCGATGTGGTTCCTCTATCTTGCCCTCAAAAGGGACTAAACAAACCCGACAAAAATCATAAAGTGACATCTCCTTATGCTCATCATATAAATGAAACTGCACCGTAGGTGGTGAGCTCCTAGAATGGAAATGAAAGTTTTGCACAAAGGTATTTGTGAGTAAGACATACTGGTCGCATTGGTCGTGGAGGAAAGCAGTGAGGCCTGCATTCTTAGCCAATTCATGAAAATCTTCATAAATCCCGGCTGCTCTCAAGAAATCATTGGAAGGCCATTCACACGCCCGAACCTCCGCGGGGCGAGGCAGATTATACTTAGGCTTTGGTGCCTTTTCCTTCGATCTTTTGCTCGATGAGCCCCTCAAAAGTCTCCTAATCATTTTCTGAAAAATTCTGAAATTTTTAGTAACTTCAAAGTAAAAGTAAACCAAACTCAATAATATTGATAGCAACTACTCCTACAAGTGCCTAGGGCCTATATCATGCATCAAAACTACTTTTGACCATATAAATTTGACATGCAGGCTCAAGAACAGGGTCACCTAAGCAGCCAAAATTTGCAATGAATAAAGCACTAGAACAAAAACTAATTAGACTAATGGAGGAGTCACATACCAAGGAACAATATCCCCAAGCAGTTTTGTGAGAGGTGCTTTGAGCAAGGAGATAAAAAATGGCAGCAAAATGAGCTTGGACTCGGGTTTGAGCTAGATATTCGTGTTTGGGGGTGGAAGAAGGAGTGTGTGGGTGAAAGGATAAGTGGAGGAGGGCCACCGTGGGCCCACGAGGCAGGGGGCGCACCTAGGGGGTGGGGCGCGCCCTCCACCCTCGTGGGCAGGTGGTTGACCCCCCTGCTGTGTTCTCAGTGCCAAATATTCTCAAATATTCTAGAAAAAATCATATTTAAATTTCAGGGAATTTGGAGAACTTTTATTTTTGGGGTATTTTTATATTGCACGAATAATCAGATAACAGACAGAAAAATATTTATTTTAATTTTATTTAATATAAATAACAGAAAGTAAAAGTGGGGTACAGAAGGTTGTGCCTTCTAGTTTCATCCATCTGATGATCATCAAAAGGAATCCCCTAACAAGGTTGATCAAGTCTTGTTAATGAACTCATTCTGAATAACATGGAACCGGAGAAATTTCGAATAACACTATGTTACCTCAATGGGGATATGCACATCCCCAATAATAAGAATATCATATTTCTTCTTGATAGTAGGAAGAGGAAATTCAAAACCTCCAAATATAATCGATGGAATTTTTCCAATAGAATCGATACTGTGGACTTGAGGTTGTTTCCTCGGAAAGTGTACAGTATGCTCATTACCATTAACATGAAAAGTGACATTGCCTTTAGTGCAATCAATAACAGCCCCTACAGTATTCCAAAAGGGTCTTCCAAGAATAATAGACATACTATCATCCTCGGGAATATCAAGAATAACAAAGTCTGTTAAGATAGTAACATTTGCAACTACAACAGGCACATCCTCACAAATACCGACAGGTATAGCAGTTGATTTATCAGCCATTTGCAAAGATATTTCAGTAGGTGTCAACTTATTCAAATCAAGTCTACGATATAAAGAGAGGCATAACACTAACACCGGCTCCAAGATCACATAAATCAGTTTTAACATAGTTTCTTTTAATGGAGCATGGTATAGTGGGTACTCCTGGATCTCCTAGTTTCTTTGGTATTCCACCCTTAAAATTATAATTAGCAAGCATGGTGGAAATTTCAGCTTCCGGTATCTTTCTTTTATTAGTAACAATATCTTTCATATACTTAGCATAAGGATTCATTTTGAGCATATCAGTTAATTGCATACGCAAAAAGATAGGTCTAATCATTTCAGCAAAGCGCTCAAAATCCTCATCATCCTTTTTCTTGGATGGTTCGGGAGGAAAAGGCATGGGTTTCTGAACCCAAGGCTCTCTTTCCTTTCCGTGTTTCCTAGCAACAAAGTCTTTCTTATCATAACGTTGATTCTTTGATTGTGGGTTATCAAGATCAACAACAGGTTCAATTTCTACATCATTATCATTACTAGGTTGAGCATCAACATGAACATTATCATTAACATTATTACTAGTTTCAGGTTCATTACCAGATTGTGTTTCAGCATCAGAAATAGAAATATCATTTGGATTCTCAGGTGTTTCAATAACAGGTTCACTAGAAGCATGCAAAGTCCTATCATTTTTCTTTTTCTTCCTTTTAGAAGGACTAGGTGCATCTATATTATTTCTCTGAGAATCTTGCTCATTTCTCTTAGGGTGGACTTCAGGATACAAAGGTTCCTGAGTCATTCTACCAGTTCTAGTAGCCACTCTAACAACATTATCGTTATTCTTACTATTCAATTCATTGAGCAAATCATTTTGAGCTTTAAGTACTTGTTCTACTTGAGTGGTAACCATAGAAGCATGTTTACTAACAAGTTTAAGTTCACCTTTGACATTAGCCATATAATCACCCAAGTGTTCAAGCATATTTGAATTGTATTTCAATTGTCTACCAAAATAAGCATTAAAATCTTCTTGCTTAGCCATAAATTTATCAAACTCATCTAAGCATGGGCTAGCAAACTTAGTAAATGGGATTTCAGCCTTATCATATCTATAGAGAGAATTTACCTTTACTACCTGTGTCGGGTTATCAAGACCATGAGTTTCTTCAATAGGTAAGGGATCAATATCATATGTTTCTTCAACAGGCGGTAAATTAAGACCATGTATTTCTTCAATAGGAGGTAAATTATTAACATCTTCAGCTTTAATACCTTTTTCTTTCATAGATTTCTTTGCCTCTTGCATATCTTCAGGACTGAGAAATAGAATACCCCTCTTCTTCGGAGTTGGTTTAGGAATAGGCTCAGGAATTGGCTCCGAAGGTGTCCAATTATTTTCATTTGTCAACATATTATTCAATAGAATTTCAGATTCATCCGGTGTTCTTTCCCTGAAAACAGAACCAGCATAACTATCCAGGTAATCTCTGGAAGCATTGATTAGTCCATTATAAAAGATATCAAGTATTTCATTTTTCCTAAGAGGATGATCAGGGAAAGCATTAAGTAATTGGAGAAGCCTCCCCCAAGATTGTGGGAGACTCTCTTCTTCAATTTGCACAAAATTATATATATCCCTTAAAGCAGCTTGTTTCTTATGAGCAGGGAAATATTTAACAGAGAAGTAATAAATCATATCCTGGGGACTACACACACAACCAGGATCAAGAGAATTAAACCATGTCTTAGCATCACCCTTTAATGAGAACGGGAATATTTTAAGGATGTAAAAGTAAAGAGTTCTCTCATCTTTAGTGAACAGGGTGGCTATATCATTTAATTTAGTAAGATGTGCCACAACAATTTTAGATTCATAGACATAAAAAGGATCAGACTCAACCAAAGTAATTATATCAGGATCAACAGAGAATTCATAATCCTTATCAGTAACATAGATAGGTGAAGTAGCAAAAGCAGCGTCAGGTTTCATTCTAGCATTTAGAGATTTCTTATTCCATTTAGCTAATAACCTCTTAAGTTCGTTTCTATCTTTGCAAGCTGAAAGTGCAACTATCCCTAGGTGGTTTTGGTAATTCATAACAACATATAGCTCATTGAGCTAATGCTATTCCAAGATGATTATTTCAGGAAAGCTCAATGATTGGCATGGCATGGATGTGAAAGTAGAACCCTCAAAATGCTAAGGACAAAGGATTGGCTCAAGCTCAAAAGCTCAAGACTCTTCACTTTATATTTTAGTGATCCAAGATCACATTGAGTCCATAGGAAAAGCCAATACTATCAAGGAGGGATGAGGTGTTGCTTAATGAGCCTCTTGCTTCATGTGCTTAATGATATGCTCCAAAACCTTCAACTACTTTCCCATATCCACATATGACCTAAACTCTAAGCCAAACTCGGTCCTACCGATTCTTCCTATCCGGCGCCACCGAGTTTCACTTGTCATTAGCCACTGCCAAACCCTAGCAATTAAGTTCTACCGATAAGGATCTCGGTCCCACCGAGATGGGGTTGCAAACTCTCTGTTTCCCTTTCATAACTTTTCGGTCCCACCGAAAGAGCGAATCGGTCCCACCGAGATTGCAATGTAAACTCAGTGTTTCCCCTTTGTAACTTTTTGGTCTCACCGAGTTCCACTCGGTCTCACCGAAAGAGCAAATCGGTCCCATCGAGTTTGCCTGACCAACTCTTTGGTTAGCTAATTACCAAATTCGGTCTCACCGAGTTTGTGTAATCGGTCTCACCGAGATTACGTTATGCCCAAACCCTAACCGAATCGGTCCTACCGAGTTGCATGTCAGTCCCACCGAAATTCCTAACGGTCACTAGGTTTACTACTTCGGTCAGACCGAGTTTATTTATTCGGTCCCACCGATATTGGAAAACTGTGTAACGGTTGGATTTTGTGTGGAGGCTATATATACCCCTCCACCTCCTTCTCATTCGATGTGAGAGCCATCAGAACACACACACCATTCCTACTCATATGTTCTGAGAGAACCACCTACTCATGTGTTGAGATCAAGACATTCCATTCCTACCATATGAATCTTGATCTCTAGCCTTCCCAAGTTGCTTTCCACTCAAATCTTCTTTCCACCAAATCCAAATCCTATGAGAGAGAGTTGAGTGTTGGGGAGACTATCATTTGAAGCACAAGAGCAAGGAGTTCATTACCTACACACCATTTGTTACTTCTTGGAGAGTGGTGTCTCCTAGATTGGCTAGGTGTCACTTGGGAGCCTCCGACAAGATTGTGGAGTTGAACCAAGGAGTTTGTAAGGGCAAGGAGATCGCCTACTTCGTGAAGATCTACCGCTAGTGAGGCAAGTCCTTCGTGGGCGATGCGGCCATGGTGGGATAGACAAGGTTGCTTCTTCGTGGACCCTTTGTGGGTGGTTGCTTCTTCGTGGACCCTTCATGGGTGGAGCCCTTCGTGGACTCGCACAACCGTTGCCCTTGGATTAAAACATCCGTGTCTCCAATAGCGTTTGAATTCTCCAAACCCTTCCCTTCATATTCTTGCAAGTTGCATGCTTTACTTTCCGCAGCCAATATACTCTTTGCATGCTTTCTTGAATTATGTGATGATTGCTTGACTTGTCCTAAAATAGCTAAAATCTGCCAAGAACTAAAATTGGGAAAAGGTTAAGTTTTTATTTGGTCAAGTAGTCTAATCACCCCCCCTCTAGACATACTTTCGATCCTACAAGTGGTATCAGAGCTTTGGTCTCCATTTTCTTGATCCCCATAGCTTTTGGTGGTCATAGCCTTGGTTTCACAACCTAGGAGAGTATGGCGTCTAGCGAGGGAAATTATCACCGTAGAGGTCCTTACTTTGATGGTACTAATTTTGCTAGTTGGAAGCATAAAATGAAAATGCATATTCTTGGACATAACCCCGCCGTTTGGGCTATTGTGTGTGTTGGTTTGCAAGGTGACTTCTTTGATGGGAAAGAACCAAACCGTGAAGCTACCGCGGATGAGTTGAAGATGTTGCAATACAATGCTGAAGCTTGTGATATTCTCTTCAACGGATTGTGCCCCGAAGAATTCAACAAAATCAGCCGCCTTGAGAATGCAAAGGAAATTTGGGACACTTTGATTGATATGCACGAAGGTACCGACTCCGTCAAGGAATCCAAGTTGGATGTGCTTCAAAGCCAACTTGACAAGTTCAAGATGAAGGATGGTGAAGGTGTCGCTGAAATGTACTCTAGGCTTGCTCTCATCACAAATGAGATTGCCGGCTTAGGAAGTGAAGAGATGACCGATAGATTCATCATCAAGAAGATCCTAAGAGCCTTGGATGGAAAATATGATACCGTGTGCACATTGATCCAAATGATGCCAAATTACAAAGATCTCAAGCCAACGGAAGTGATTGGAAGAATTGTTGCTCATGAGATGTCACTTAAGGATAAAGAGGAACTTCACAACAAGTCAACTGGTGCCTATAAAGCCTCATGTGAAGCCCCTACATCATCAAGTGAGAAACAAGACTTCAATGAAGAATTGAGCTTAATGGTGAAGAACTTCAACAAGTTCTACAAGAGTAGAAGCAAAGATAGAAGCTCCAAGTCAAGGTCCTACAATGATAAAAGATCTTCTAGTCGAGAGCGAAACTGTTACAATTGTGGAAGACCCGGACACTATTCCAACGAGTGTACGGCTCCCTACAAGAGAAGAGAAGATTCTCCAAAAAGAAGAAGCAAAGGATCACCACCAAGAGAGAGAAGGAGTAGAGATGATCGTTATGAACGAAGATACTCACGGAGAAGCAAGGATTCGGAAAGGAAGGAAAAATCATCAAGGAGCTACACAAGACGAAGACATCAAGCTCATGTTGGTGAATGGGTATCCGGCTCCGACTCCGACAGTCACTCCGAGAGAAGTTATCACTCTGACTCCGAAGATACTCAATATGAAGGTGTTGCCGGTCTAGCACTTGTGTCAACCAACTCCTACGACATATTTGACTCACCAAATGAAGGAATTGGAAGATGCTTCATGGCCAAAGGTCCTAAGGTAACACACCCCGAGTATGTTGATTTCAATAGTGATGAAGATGACTTGTTAGGTGATGATTTGCTTGGTGACAACTCTAGTGATGAATACTATGATAAAAGACCAATTAATCATGCTAATCAAGATAAAACGAGTGACAATGATAAGGAGAAGATTGAGGCTCTAACTAAAGAACTAAAAACTCTTAAGTTAGCTCATGACACTATCTTCGAAGATCACCGAGAACTTTTAAGAGCTCATGAGAAACTATGTTTTGAAAAGCTCAATCTTGAGCAAGAGCATGAGTTCTTAAAGGCAATCAATGATGATCTCCACAAGAAAAGTTCTTCTTACATTGCCAAGCGTTTACTCTTATCCACTTACATGCCTCAAGTCAAGTCTAGTAACAAGAAAGATTCTTCCTCTAGTAGTAACAATGATCATGCTAAATCCAATATTGTTGCTTCTAGTAGTTCTCTTGATTCCACTAATGATTCTCTTAGCCAAGTTACACTTGAGCAAGAAAATAGCTTATTGAAGGGAATTATAGAGAAAGGAGTGTACAAGAGCCTTGCCGGGAGTAAGCAATTCGAGGAAATTGTGCGCAAGCAAGGAATGCACCGGAAGAATCAAGGTGTTGGTTTTGAACGAAAGTTCAATGCCAATGGAGTTGAATGGGAAGAAGATCAATACCCCAAGACGAAGTTTGTCCCTCAACAAGAGAAGTATACTTCCTTCAAGGGGACACAAGCTCAAGATGATCTTCCACCACAAGACTACGAGCAAAAAGGCAAGGACAAGCTTCAAGAGGAAATTGATGCATTTGAAGAAGCTCCAAAGACCTTAGTCAAGTGGATTCCCAAGACTACTTCAAGTTCCACTTCATCAAGTACGACTACAACTCCAAGGATTCCCATCAAGATGATGTGGATCCAAAAGAAGAAGAACTAGAGAGTTCTTGAGGGTGACTCTGCCAACATACTTCACTCTTATCATTTTGGCAAGAACAAGTGCAATCAACTTCCACATCTTGCACTAGTTCAAGGAGTCATAAACCCTCTTGTTGGTAAGACAAGGGACAAGGTAACCTAAAAGTTTTCATGGACATCATCTTTTGTGTGCATCACTCTATGTCTATGGATATCCTTGTTTGTTCCTTGTGGGACTAACCCATGTAGGTATTGAAAGTGCAATTCACTCAAATGGATAGCTCCAAGAGATCTACATCAACATTGAGCATCCACATCTTCAATATCTACCTGAAGTCATCATCGACAAAACCCAAGGTTAGTTCATCCCTCTTAGGGGGGATATCACATCTAGGGGGAGCTTTACTCTAAGACTTGAGCTAAAGCAACTCTAAAGATGTGAACAAAACAATGCTTTATGTAAAAGTGGTAACCCCACTTGAGCTTAAACGATGAGTATGACCTACGATCAAGCGTTCTCACTTGACTCCTAAGTCAATATACTCATATATAGATGACCTAGTCATCGCAAATTGCTTGATAGATGCTAGAATTGGTTGTGCATGCTTTGCCACATATTTCATTTGCTATCTTATTGTGTGAGCATGTTGGTTGCATATTTTACTCATTCAAGGACATCCAATTGTTGTTTTGATTGTTTGGCTTTATCTTCTTTTGCCAAGTGGATGGACAAGAATGCCTAAGAACCTTCTCTAGCTATCTATGCTTTTCTCGTCTCAAACTCTATTCATGCTGCATCACAAAATTTGATCAAGTCAGATTCGAACCACTCTGTGTGAGGAGCGCTCGGAGTCCCCGATTCGTCATAGACTTAAACTTCCAAAACCTCTTTATGAATCTCGGTCTGACCGATACTCCATTTTCGGTCCTACCGAGTTCATTAAGTTGATCTAGGTTTTCGATCTCGGTGCAATCGATTTGAACTTTTCGGTCACACCGAGTTGCAATAACTGCACACAGTTTTGCATCTCGGTGCCACCGAGTTGTTCCACTCGGTCACACCGACAGGGTCGGGCTATATATAGTGACGGGCAAAATTTTGGAAATTTCTCCGAAACCTCTTCGCCCGCGTGATAGCCTGCTCTGCCTTCGTGGTCTCCGGATCGTCTTCTCGCCGCCAGCAGCCTCCTGTCGCTGGTCTCCGCCGCCGTCAACGGGAAATCTGCCCCGCCGTAGCAAGTCCCCGCCGAACTAGGGTATGGACTTGATCTTTGTGCTATTCCTCAATCTGATTCCTAGCACATTGTGATCACATTGTTTCTGGCCACGATTGAAACACTCCTATCCAGTCAATGAACTCGTAGATTAGGCTTAATTCGAAAATTTTAGGGTTAGGTTTCCGCCGAAACCATCCCGGACCCATCGAGTTGAAAAACTCGGTCCCACCGATCTGGCTTTTGCCATTGCACAAGTGAAACTCGGTCTGACCGAGAATAACTTATCGGTGCAACCGATTTTGGAATTCTGTCAAACCCTAGCAGTCTTGGTGCCACCGAACTGTGACTCGGTCTGACCGAGTTCACCAGTTCTGGTGCCAAAACTGCTTTGGTGTCACCGAGTTTGAAAATCGTAGATCCGAGATGCTTTCTGTGGAAAACTAAAACTAAGTTTTTGAATTAATCTTTTGCAAAAATCTCTGCTTTTTGTGATGCTCATCCACTCTATCTTATCCATAATCTATTCACAGGGTCAGCAGTCAGTTTGCAACATGTCTGATCAAAGTGACAGCCAGAATGTGTCTGAGCAGCAAGTTGTGATGAGTGAGGGCACTAGCCCCTCAAGTTCTTCTGATGATGGCAGCAGGAGCACCCCCAGCAATCTGCCTAAGGCTGCCACACGTCAAAGGAAGAAGAGAACGTCTGATTCTGAGGATGAAGACTATGTGGCAGAGGAAGAGGCCACCTCCAAGAGAGTTGAGCCAGCTCAAGGCTCAAAGCCAGGCCTGAAAATCAAGAGGCCAGCAGGCAGGCAGCCCATGTCAAAGGCTAGAGCATCAACTGAGAAGCCTGCTCCCATTAAGCCCGTTGCAGCTGAGGGCAAGAAAAGGAAAGAGAGAGTGAAAAAGACTGTGGCTAGGGTGCTTGGCAAGGCCTCCATCATGGTAGAAGAGGATGAGGAAGAAGAGGCAGCTGCACCAGCGCCCAAGGCAGCCAAACTCATGGGAGATGCTATAAGGTCAGGAACAGCTGCATCCAAGCCCAAGGAAGCACCTAAGGCTACATCTAAGCCTAAGAGTGCACCAAAGAGAAACACACGAAGCATCCCAGCTGCAGAAAAGAACAAGGCCCCAGTGCCTGAAGCTATCAAAGAATAGGAAGAGAGTGTCCTTAGGAAGCTCAAGCCCAAGATCCCAGACCACAACGATGCTCATCCTGTGGCTGAGGATATGAAGCTCAGGAGAGATTCAGGGCTGAGGAAATGGAGAGAAGCAGATCCATATGCTTCTAGGAGAAGGACTGCCGTGGATTACATATTTCATACCAAGGAGCAGCAAGATTTCTATGAGACTGTTTTGCTTGACAAGAAGCCAATCGTTTGTGACATGAGATGGGTCGACTGGACATATATCAAGGAGAATGAAGAGTACTACCCAGGAGTTCAGGACAGCTTCAGAGCGTGTGGAGTAGAGGACTTTGTTGGGCAGAAGCTCACAAAGTGGAACGAGGAACTCATCATGCAGTTCTACTCCACAGCTCACTTTTATCCAGATGGGAGGATTACATGGATGTCTGAGGGTACAAGGTACCAATCTACAGTGGCTGAGTGGGAACAGATCATCAATGCCCCAGAAGAGCAAGATGAGGACTTGGATATCTATGCCAAGAAGAAGATGGACCATAACTCCATGTCAAATATGTACAAGGAAATTCCCAATGAAGCTCTTGACACGTTCAAGTTTGGCTCAGTGCATTATCTGCTATCAGGATTGCCTACGATCAACTGGATCCTTAGGCACACCCTTCTGCCCAAGTCTGGAGATCACAAGATGATCAGAGGCCATGCTATCAACTTGCTACATGTGTTTGATGTGCCTCAGAAATTCAAAGTCATGAGCCTCATAGTGGAAACGATCAAAAGGACTGCGGCAGATCAGAAGAGGAGCTGTGGATATGCCCCTCAGATTCAGGAGCTCATCAACTCCAAGATGGGCACGGGCGTATATTTGTTGGATAAGGAACACCTGCCCATCCGTCCAGATTTTGAGAACAATGAAGTTGTGATGACAGAGAATGAGCCATCGTCTGCACAAGCATATGCAAAGAAGGAGAAGGCGAGGAAGGAGAAAGCTGCCAGGATGCCTACTCAAGCAGAGGCATCTGAATACTTCTTGAAGACCAAACAAGAGCAGCTTGGTTACTTGATTGCGTCCACCCTGCGGATTGAGCAGAGTATAGCCACCCTGACTCAGAACCAGGCAAGTTTAGAGAGGATCATGGAATAGAGGTTCTATGACTTGGACATCAAGGTAACAGAAGTTCAGTCTGCAGTGGAGCAGCTCCAGGAGGACATGAATGAGAGGAGAGGCAGGACCACGACTCATGCGTTTGCGAGGGTGCCACGAGGTCCGAGGTCGTCTGCACTGCCAGTTGCTGACACCAGAGCCACTACTTCAGCACCAGCTACAGCCTCAGCTCCAGCGTCTACCTCAGCTCAAACTCCAGCGACTACTTCAACATCTACAGAAGCCTTCGTCCTTGGAGTGATCCGGACTCCACCACCACCTGAAGATCAAGCCTGAGCGTCGATCTAGTGCTATGCATTTTCTAGGAACTTTCTGGTAACTTGTTACCAAAGGGGGAGAAGATGTATAGATCATAGGCTTCGAGAGAGAGAGTGTTGCTTTTCTATCTTGCTTTATTTGGTGGTTTTATGAACCTTTTCTGCTTTTGAGTGCTTGATACTATGTCATTATTTGTGAGACATCGATGATCATGTGTTTGATCATAAGCTACACTTAATGTTTGCTTAATGCTTGCTTAAATATTATCATTCTATCTATCGTTTGTGATCATCCACTATTCTTGGTGATGAGTGCATGTATTTCATTCTTATCATTTTGAGCGCTCCACCAAGATGTATGTGACATGGAAGAGTAACCCATGACTCTAACTCTTTGTGCATTTGCAGTCCAAAGCAAATTTTAAATATGCACAAATTTAGGGGGAGCTCTTACTTATCACATACTTCTCAAAGCGACGATATACTTCATGCTTATTATCATTTGTCGAAGCTTTGATCTATATGTTGTCATCAATTACCAAAAAGGGGGAGATTGAAAGTGCAACTATCCCTAGGTGGTTTTGGTAATTCATAACAACATATAGCTCATTGAGCTAATGCTATTCCAAGATGATTATTTCAGGAAAGCTCAATGATTGGCATGGCATGGATGTGAAAGTAGAACCCTCAAAATGCTAAGGACAAAGGATTGGCTCAAGCTCAAAAGCTCAAGACTCTTCACTTTATATTTTAGTGATCCAAGATCACATTGAGTCCATAGGAAAAGCCAATACTATCAAGGAGGGATGAGGTGTTGCTTAATGACCCTCTTGCTTCATGTTCTTAATGATATGCTCCAAAACCTTCTACTACTTTCCCATATCCACATATGACCTAAACTCTAAGCCAAACTCGGTCCTACCGATTCTTCCTATCCGGCGCCACCGAGTTTCACTTGTCATTAGCCACTGCCAAACCCTAGCAATTCGGTTCTACCGATAAGGATCTTGGTCCCACCGAGATGGGGATGCAAACTCTCTGTTTCCCTTTCGTAAGTTTTCGGTCCCACCGAAAGAGCGAATCGGTCCCACCGAGATTGCAATGTAAACTCAGTGTTTCCCCTTTGTAACTTTTCGGTCTCACCGAGTTCCACTCGGTCTCACCGAAAGAGCAAATCGGTCCCACCGAGTTTGCCTGACCAACTCTTTGGTTAGCTAATTACCAAATTCGGTCTCACCGAGTTTGTGTAATCGGTCTCACCGAGATTACGTTATGCCCAAACCCTAACCGAATCGGTCCTACCGAGTTGCATGTCAGTCCCACCGAAATTCCTAACGGTCACTAGGTTTACTACTTCGGTCAGACCGAGTTTATTTATTCGGTCCCATCGAGATTGGAAAACTGTGTAACGGTTGGATTTTGTGTGGAGGCTATATATACCCCTCCACCTCCTTCTCATTCGATGTGAGAGCCATCAGAACACACACACCATTCCTACTCATATGTTCTGAGAGAGAACCACCTACTCATGTGTTGAGATCAAGACATTCCATTCCTACCATATGAATCTTGATCTCTAGCCTTCCCAAGTTGCTTTCCACTCAAATCTTCTTTCCACCAAATCCAAATCCTATGAGAGAGAGTTGAGTGTTGGGGAGACTATCATTTGAAGCACAAGAGCAAGGAGTTCATTACCTACACACCATTTGTTACTTCTTGGAGAGTGGTGTCTCCTAGATTGGCTAGGTGTCACTTGGGAGCCTCCGACAAGATTGTGGAGTTGAACCAAGGAGTTTGTAAGGGCAAGGAGATCGCCTACTTTGTGAAGATCTACCGCTAGTGAGGCAAGTCCTTCATGGGCGATGGCCATGGTGGGATAGACAAGGTTGCTTCTTCGTGGACCCTTTGTGGGTGGTTGCTTCTTCGTGGACCCTTCATGGGTGGAGCCCTTCGTGGACTCGCACAACCGTTGCCCTTGGGTGGAGCCCTGTGTGGACTCGCGCAACCGTTACCCTTCGTGGGTTAAAGTCTCCATCAACGTGAATGTAGGATAGCACCACCTATCCGAACCACGGGAAAAACATCCGTGTCTCCAATAGCGTTTGAATTCTCCAAACCCTTCCCTTTATATTCTTGCAAGTTGCATGCTTTACTTTCCGCTGCCCATAAACTCTTTGCATGCTTGCTTGAATTGTGTGATGATTGCTTGACTTGTCCTAAAATAGCTAAAATCTGCCAAGAACTGAAATTGGGAAAAGGTTAAGTTTTTATTTGGTCAAGTAGTCTAATCACCCCCCCTCTAGACATACTTTCGATCCTACACAAGCTAAAATAGCTAAAGAAGCATCTTGATCAAAAACATAACCCTCAGGAATAACAAGTGATTCTTCATCATCACTTTCATCAGTATTATCAGATTCAATATTTTCAATCTCTCTAGCCCTAGCAATTTGTTCACCAAGAAAATCACTAAGTGGCACAGTAGTATCAGGCATAGAAGTAGTTTCATCTTAAGTATCATGTATAGCAGAAGTGGCATCATCAATAACATGCGACATATCAGAACGAATAGCAGAAGCAGGTGTAGGTGTCGCAAGCTTACTCAAAACAGAAGGTGAATCAAGTGCAGAGCTAGATTGAAGTTCCTTACCTCCCCTCATAGTTGAGGGATAAATCTTGGTTCTTGGATCTTTCAAGTTCTTCATAATGATAAGCAGATATAAATCCCAAGTGACTCAAAGAATAGAGCTATGCTCCTCGGCAACGGCGCCAGAAAAAAGTCTTGATAACCCACAAGTATAGGGGATCGCAACAGTTTTCGAGGGTAAAGTATTCAACCCAAATTTATTGATTCGACACAAGGGGAGCCAAAGAATACTCTCAAGTATTAGCAGCTGAGTTGTCAATTCAACCACACCTGGAAACTTAATATCTGCAGCAAAGTATTTAGTAGCAAAGTAATATGATAGTAGTGGTAACGGTTACAAAAGGTAACAATAGTAAAAGTAATGTTTTTGGTATTTTGTAGTGATGATAGCAATAGCAACGGGAAAGTAAATAAGCAAAGAACAATATATGGAAAGCTCGCAGGCAATGGATCGGTGATAGAGAATTATGTCGGATGCGGTTCATCATGTAGCAGTCATAACCTAGGGTGACACAGAACTAGCTCCAGTTCATTGATATAATGTAGGCATGTATTCCGAATATAGTCATACATGCTTATGGAAAAGAACTTGCATGACATCTTTTTTCCTACCCTCCCGTGGCAGCGGGGTCCTTATGGAAACTAAGGGATATTAAGGCCTCCTTTTAATAGAGTACCGGAACAAAGCATTAACACATGGTGAATACATGAACTCCTCAAACTACGGTCATCACCGGTAAGTATCCTGATTATTGTCACTTCGGGGTTAACGGGTCATAACACATAATAGGTGACTATAGACTTGCAAGATAGGATCAAGAACACTCATATATTGATGAAAACATAATAGGTTCAGATCTGAAATCATGGCACTCGGGCCCTAGTGACAAGCATTAAGCATAGCAAAGTCATAGCAACATCAATATCAGAACATAGTGGACACTAGGGATCAAACCCTTACAAAACTAACTCAATTACATGATAGATCCCATCCAACCCATCACCGTCCAGCAAGCCTATGATGGAATTACTCACGCACGGCGGTGAGCATCATGAAATTGGTGATGGAGGATGGTTGATGATGACGATGGCGACGGATTCCCCTCTCTGGAGCCCTGAACGGACTCCAGATCAGCCCTCCCGAGAGGTTTTAGGGCTTGGCGGCGGCTCCGTATCGTAAAACGCGATGAATTCTTCTCTCTGATTTTTTTCTCCCCGAAACACAATATATAGAGTTGAAGTTGGAGTCAGAGAGGCATCAGGGGGCCCACGATGTAGGGGGGCGTGCCCCCACCCTCGTGGAGAGGTGGTGGGCCCCCTGGCCTTCATCTTTTGCAGGTATTTTTTACATTTTCCAAAAAGTTGCTCCGTGATGTTTCAGGTCATTCCGAGAACGTTTGTTTCTGCACATAAATAACACCATGGTAATTCTGCTGAAAACAGCGTCAGTCCGGGTTAGTTCCATTCAAATCATGCAAGTTAGAGTCCAAAACAAGGGCAAAGGTGTTTGGAAAAGTAGATACATTGGAGACGTATCAGGTGCCATGTATCTGGCACGGATGGTCGAGTATGCGGTCGAGGCTAGAAGGTCCTTCATTGTTTCTTTTGTAGGGCTTCTTCCGTTGGCCGGACTTGGAGCCACTGAATCCGGCGTTAATTTTGGTATCATCGGTGTTGTCGACATTGCTTCGGTGTTTGTGTCTATTGCGCTGGAGCTTGCTGGTGCTATTCTTGGCCTCAGAGGGGCCTGCCTCGCTGGCTGTGTTCTTGCTGTGAGCCAGCAAGCTATCCTCACCCGCGCAAAAGCGGGTCATGAGTGCCGTAAGGGCTTCCATAGACTTCGGCTTTTCTTGGCCGAGGTGGCGTGCTAGCCATTCATCACGGATGCTATGTTTGAAGGCTGCTAGGGCCTCAGCATCAGGACAGTCAATGATTGGGTTCTTTATGGTTAGGATCCTAGTCCAGAATTTTCTGGATGATTCTCCAGGTTGTTGAACTATGTGGCTTAAGTCGTCAGCGTCTGGTGGCCGGACATAGGTTCCTTGGAAGTTGTCCAGGAAGGCTTCTTCCAAGTCCTTCGAGCTGCCGATATAGTTTTCAGGCAGGCTATTAAGCCAGTGCCGAGCTGGCCCTTTGAGTTTTAGTGGGAGGTATTTAATGGTGTGGAGGTCATATCCTCGAGCCATATGGATATGGAGAATAAAATACTCGATCCATACTGCAGGATCGGTTGTGCCGTCGTATGATTCGATGTTGACGGGCTTGAACCCCTCGGGGAATTCGTGATCCAGTACTTCATCTGTGAAGCAGAGAGGGTGTGGAGCACCTCTATATCGGGCCGCATCATGGCGTAGCTCTGATGGAGTCCGTCTGCGGCATTTGGCCCGGGCGTGGTTAGGTTTGTCACATCCGAATAGGTAGCCGTCGTCGTGCCTCGAGGCACGTCCTCTCGATCCATAGATCGATCTTGTGTGTCCTACTCTACTGTCCAGGGTCTGCCGAAGGTCGTGCGTATGACCCCAAACTCTTCCATCCCTATTTTTACGAGACAGTGGGGTGGGCTGCTGTTCGGCCTGAGTTGCTGCTTTATCCCGACCGCGGGGTGGCCAGTCGGCCGTCCTGTCTCGACCACGTGGTGGTCGTTCTGCATTACGCGAGGGAGATATGTTCTCCGGCGCCTCCTCATCGAATTGAGGTAGCGGTCTGCGTTTCGGGTAGCTCTTGGCTGGGCGCTTGAGGCCATATTCCTTGGCTGTCAGGACATCAGTCCATCTGTCGACGAGCAGATCTTGTTCAGCTTGAAGCTGCTGTTGTTTCTTTTTCAGGCTCCTTGCAGTGGCTATGAGCTGAAGCTTAAAGCGCTCCTGCTCTAGAGGATCCTCAGGCACGATGAGGTCTTCGTTGCCGAGGCTTGTCTCCTCCTCGGAGGGTGGACGGTAACTGTCGTCCTCCGAGTCATCTTCTATGGCCTGTTCATCAGAATTATCTTGCCCGTTGTCGTGTTCCTCCTGTTCGGATGCAGCTCCGACAGGGTCTTCATTGTTTTCGGCATCGCCCGGAGTACTATTTTCTCCAGTGCCAGTGTTGCCATCTTTTGAGCGACTAGGCTTAAAACGACGTTTGGGGCGTCGGTGCTTGGACTGCGTCTCAGAGGTTTTATTCGCATCTGGCTCTTCTTTGTCGTTGCCAGATCCTTTAGGTGTATCAACCATGTACACGTCATATGAAGAGGTAGCCGTCCAACTTCCAGTGAGTGGTGGGTCTTGGCCTTGCTCCTTGTTGGCATCGTCGTCCATACCGTCAATGTCTTCGGAGCCATAGTCAAGCACGTCGGTTAAGTCATCAATAGTGGCTATGAAGTGGGTGGCGGGTGGGAAGCAAAATTCCTCGTCATCCGTCTCTAGCTCGAACCGGACATAGTTCGGCTGTGAGTCCTTCTCCAAGGACAAATTCTTTAAAGAGTTTAGCACGTCACCCAAAGGTGAATGCTGGAAGATGTCTGCGGCGCTAAATTCTAAAATCGATAACCGATCCAGCTCGGTGTCCGCAGGCGTACCTGGTCCGAAACTTATAGCCGGAGACGAGTCCGGAGTTCCATTGGTGCGAATATTGCGTGATGTCGACTCCGTTTGCGGCTCCAACGCCACGGACTCTGTGGCCTCAGATGGCACGATCTGCTTTGGTTCTAAGGCCGTTGCGGCCGCAGGAACCAACTCCTGGGTCCTGGGTGTGATCCGATGATAGTTTTAAGTCACGTTCATCGAGGCAGGGGGGAGCGATCGCCGCGGGCTCGAATTGCTTTAAGATCAAGTCTCCACGGATATCCGCGACGTAGTTCAAGCTTCCAAATCTGACCTGATGGCCAGGGGCGTAGCTATCGACCTGCTCCAGATGGCCAAGCGAGTTGGCCCGCCGTACGAAACCGCTGAATACAACAATCTGTCCAAGGAGGAAGGTTCGTCCTTGGACAACGTCATTAATGACGATTGAAGGGGCCATCAAGCCTTTTGTCGACGACACAGTGGAACTCTCAATGAAAGCACCAATGTCGGTGTCAAAACCGGCGGATCTCGGGTAGGTGGTCCCGAACTGTGCGTCTAGGATCGATGGTAACAGGAGACGGGGGACATGATGTTTACCCAGGTTCGGGCCCTCTCTATGGAGCTAATACCCTACTTCCTGCTTGATTGATCTTGATGAATATGAGTATTACAAGAGTTGATCTACCACGAGATCATAATGGCTAACCCCTAGAAGTCTAGCCTGTATGACTATGGTAATGTGTCCTTTCCGGACTAAACCCGCTGATTTATATAGACACCGGGGGGTCTAGGGTTTACATGGAGTCGGTTACATAAGAAGGAATCTTCGGTCGCCAAGCTTGCCTTCCACGCCAAGTAGAGTCCAATCTGGATACGGGTACAGTCTTCGGCCTTCATATGTCTTCGCAGCCCATCAGTCCGGCCCACGGATAACAGGTCGGACACCTGAGGACCCACTACAAAAAAATACACTTCCGTGATGATACGTGTTTGTCACAGTAGGTCGCATTTTTTGTCATGCATGTACATCCATGATGATTTTATGACAGAATCAAGATAGTCATACATGTGATGTCATAGAAGTGTTCCATGACATTACCAAAATTATCATCACGGAAGTGTCCACTTCCATGCAGATAAATCGCGCGTCACAGAAGTGCTTTCGTCAAGGGTGACCGACACGTGGCATCCACCGTAACGGAACGCCGTTAAGCTATCGGGTCGGGTTTTGGATCCGATAACCCGTTAACAGCCCTAACCAATGGGAAATTTCCACGTGTAAAATTCTTATTGGCCGGACGAAACACGTGTCAGCTCGTCAGTGGGTCAGATAGGCGCCTATGATATGTCGACACATGCCACGGCCCACCACTGGCCCATTTAGCTTACAAAGCTGGCCCGCTTGACTTGGTCAAAAGTTAACGGGCTGGCCCATGAAAAGCATGTTAACGGTCTCTTCGCAAATAGCCCATTAACTCACGGCCCGTTAGGCCCTAAAGGAAATCGGCCCAACAACATCATGTGGGTCGTCGAATATAACACTAGCCCATTTCACTTTCGGCCCATGTATGGCCCACGACGTCTTTCGGCCCATATGAGGCTTTGGTATCTTTTGGCCCTTTATAGGCCCACGATGACTCTAGCCCATAATGAACGGTAATTTTCTTTATACCTATTAACGGCCCGTGATTTACATGGGCCATTTCCAGCCCGTGTTAGCTTTCGGCCTATTGACGGCCCATACGTTCTTGGGCTCCTTTTCGGCCCTCGATTACTTCCGTCCCGTTACTGGCCTGTTCCCCTAATGGGCCAAATTCGGCCCATGGCAAGAGTTGGCCCGTTACTGGCATGTTACCCTAATGGGCCAAATTCGGCCCATGGCAAGAGTCGGCCCATTTCTGGCCTGTTAACCCATTGCGTCGTTTCCAGCCCGTCCTATATTCTGGCCCATTAACGACCCGTTATGCCTGTGACAAAATTAAGCCTTTGTTGTCCTACGGCCTATTAACGACATGTTACCGTGCTGGGCCGATACCAATTATGCTTGATTACGGCCCATGTACACCCATTTATCCGATGGCCCGAGGCCCACCGATTACAGGCCCATTTATCGACGGCCCGTAGGAGACCCATGGATCCTACGGCCCGTATATGGCCCATGGTAGTTGCGGCCACTAGCAAACCAGGGAAAACAAGACTAGGAAATAAATAAGGCCGAAACTAACGCTAGGCTATTAAGGCGATTGCACAGATTACATCCACTCGGCATCAAGGATCGCCACCAGTGCAAATATAGGGAACACCCTACACTATAAAAAATGGCTTGCTGTTTTCTTCAGCTGGTGGCTGCACGTTAAGAATAAATTTTGTATTGCACCAAAACAAATTACAACTATATAACAAAAGGAAGGTTGACATAAAACTTAACAGTCTAGCAGATAAATGCACCACCAGAAGTTCAGAAGCTCAGTTCATTTGACCTGACTGTTACGTATTCGTGCTGTATTGTCCGATGGAGCACCATAAACCTCGCCTTCATTTCCCCTAGGCTCCAGAACAACATAGCAAATGTCTGATAGTCTGGTTTCAAAACCATGCATATCTTGACGACATTGAGCAATGTTTCTCCTTGTTTCACAAAGGGTCTCTGTTAGGGAATGGACTTGTGTCTGGAGCGCAGATACAACATTGCTTTGAGCTTGCATATCTTGATCATGAGGCAATTTGGACGATATTGCCTTAACAACCAACCCAGTGTTACGCAGGAACGTGCTTTTGGCACTATTAGTGGACAGGTACTAACCCACTGCAGCAAGAGATGACATTGCGGTTATAGTTGCCTCGCCACCTTCAGAAGGTGGCGGTTCCACCATTTTTTTCACAGCTCGCTGAAAAGTTGAGGTTTTACATTAGTAGTACCAGAACAGAAGATATTAAGGAGGCAGCAAAACCAAACAAAATAGCTTTGGTCTATATACAGAACTTATTCTGGTGAGCCCATGTAAAATATTAGTTGTATTTTATTGCAAAGTACATAATAAAACCAGGTTCCAAACATATGACCATGTACCATCGCTAATGTATTGTCTATTTCTTCACATTGTATTGAGGGCTAACGATAAAGAGATGAAGTTTATAATACGGTAAGCATAGTATGACATCATTCATATCACAAAACAACTGAGAACAGACAAACAGGCAATTGTAACGTTGTGTGGGCAAGTCTAGCACGGAACTAGATTACAGGTCAAGATCAAAGGAACATCACTCCTCTCTTTTAAACCTTGTAAGGTGCAATGATACGCTAAGAAAATTGCGTATAAAATTGAAAAAAGTAATAGACATTGGCTGCAAACCATGCAGTTCAAGGCACAAGTCAGAGTAATTAAGTAGTAGTTAAAAGGCATGAGGATTAAGGACTTACAACAGCGACTTTGACTGGTGTAGTCATGCCCTTCTTCTTGCTGGTGTGACAGTCCTTGAAGATTTCCACAGCATTTGGTTCAGGTACTTTTTGGTCCTTGCGGGCTTTCCTCTGCATTTCTAAAAATTCAATACAGATCTGATAATATGGTACAGCGAAAAGAGTGAAACACCAGCTAATTACAAGAGCCTCGCAGTGTGCAATATAGCTACGAGATCCTGTCGCCTGTTGGAATTTCTCTTTCGTACGGTTGGCCTTGTTCTTTGAACAGTTCACCTACAAGAAGATAGATTTGTGTGGCACATGCGTAAATAGGACTTCAACATGTGATCTGATCACATATATATAATGTACCTGATACTTCGGATCAGACCAGTGTTTAACAAGGCCCCTCCAGTCTTCATCCGATATATTTTCCACTGGAGATGTTTGGGAAAATTCAATATTAGCCTTGCCTTCAAAGTGAGTTTTCCTCAAGTTATACCGATACTGTCGCAGAGTAGACTTGAAAACATGGGTGCAAGCTTG